>NC_084850.1:87773414-88073414 GCF_033115175.1 Lepus europaeus
AAATGGAAAGAAGAGGTTAGTATACTCACGTGGAAAGAAGGAGGAGGCAGGCTGTTTTGGGTTATTCTTCTTGAGAAAAAAACTAAAATCTATAGCAGGATAACTTATCTTTTCTAAGAATAAGGATGTAGGACTCATAGTCAACTATTTTATCATGAGAAAAGATCATTTAACTTTTTAGAGTTGAACCAATAATAAAGACCCTCCTGACAAAGTAAAGCACAGGACTGGATGGCTTCACTGCTGAATTCTACCAGACTTAACGAACAGCTAATTCCAATTCTTCTCAAGCTATTCAAAACAATTGAAAGGGATGGAAACCTCCCAAACTCATTTTATGAGGCCAGCATTACATTAATTCTAAAACCAGAAAAAGATACAACAAAGAAGGAGGACTATAGACCAATACCCATGATGAACATAGTTACAGAAGTCCTCAGCAAAATACTAGCTAGTTGAGTCCAACAACACATCAGAAAGATCATTCACACAGACCAAGTGGGATTTATCCTAGGTATGCAAGGATGGTTCAACGTATGCCAATCAATAAATGTGCTACATCACATGAACAAACGCCATATGATTATCTCAATAGATGCATAAAAAGCATTTGATAAAATACAACATCCTTTCAAGATAAAAACCTTAAGCAAATTGGTTATAGAAGGAACATTCCTCCACACGGCCAGCATCATATTGAATGTGGAAAAGTTGGAAGCATTTCCACTAAGATTTGGGACTAGGAAAGGATGCCCTCTTTTACTAATGCTATTCAATATAGTTCTGGAAGTTTTATCCAGAGCTATTAGGCAAGAAAAAGAAATCAAAGGGATACAAATTGGAAAGGAGAAAGTCAAATTATCCCTGTTTGCAGATGACATGACTCTATACATATAGGGAAACCAAAAGACTCCACTAAGAGACTATTGGAACCCATAAGAAATTTTGGTTAAGTTGCAGGAGATAAAATCAACACACAAAAATCAGTAGGCTTTGTATACACAGACAGTGCCATGGTTGGAAAAGAACTTGTAAGATCAGTATCATTCACAATAGCTCCAAAAAGAAATAAATACCTTGGAATCAATTTAACCAAGGGTGTGAAATGTCTTTACAATGAACATTACTAAACATGAAAGGAAGAAGTAGAAGAAGACACACAAATAATGGAAAAATCTCCCATGCTGAAGGATTGTAAGAATCAATATCATCAAAATCTCCATACTACCAAACGCAGTTTATAGATTCAATGTGATCCAAATCAAAATACCAATGATCTTCTCTCAGATCTGGAAAAATGATGCTAAAATTTATACAGAAACACAAGGGACCAACTCAGAATAGCTAACATAATCTTAAAGGATAAAAACAAAGCCAGAGGCATCACAATACCTGATTTTAAGACACACTACAGGGCATTGATAATCAAAACAGCCTGATACTAGCACAGAAATAGGCATGTAGACCAATGGAATAGAATAGAAACCCCAGAAATCAATCCACTCATCTACAACCAGCTAATATTTGACAAAAGAGATAAAACCAATCCCTGGAGAAACAACAGTCTCTTCAACAAATGGTGCTGGGAAAATTGGATCTCTGTGTGTAGAAATACAAAACATGACCCCTACCTTACACCTTATACAAAAATCAACTCAAAATGGAACAAGGATCTAAATCCACTACCTGATACCATCAAATTACTTGAAGAAAACATTGGGGAAAATCTACCAGGCATTGGCATAGGCAAAGGCATCTTGGAAAAGACTTCAGAAGCCCAGGCAATCAAAGCCAAAATTGACAAATAGGACTATATCAATCTAAGGAGCTTCTGTACTGCAAAGGAAACACTCAACAAAGTGAAGAGACAACTGACAGAATGGGAGAAAATATTCGCAAACTATGAAACTGATAAAGTATTGATATCTGGAATCTATAAAGAGCTCAAGAAACTCAACAACAACAAAACAAACAATCCAATTTGGAAATGGACAAAGGACTTACTTGAACAGGCATTTTTCAAAAGATATTCAAATGGCCAACAGACACATGAAAAATGCTCAGGATCACTAGCCATCAGATAAATGCAAATCAAAACCAGAATGAGATTTCACCTCACCCCAGTTAGAATGGCTCTTATACAGAAATCAACAAATAATAAATGCTGACGAGGATGTGGGGACAAAGGTACCCTAATCCACTGTTGGTGGGAATGTAAACTAATAATGCCACTATAGAAGACAGTATGGAGATACCTCAGTAATCTGAAAATAGATCTAACATATGACCTAGAAATGCCACTTCCGGGAATTTATCCAAAGGAAATAAAATCAGCATATGAAAGAGTTATCTGTACCCACATGTTTATTGCAGCTCAAGGAGCTGAGATATGGAATCAACCCAGGTACACATCAGTTGATGACTGGATAAAGCAAATGTGGTATATATACACTATGGAATACTACTCAACCATAATAAAGAATGAAATTCTGTTTCACTACAAAATGAATGCAACTGGAAGCCATTATAGTTAGTGAGATAAGCCAGTCCCCATAAGACAAACATCATATGTTTTCCCTGATCTGTAGAAAGTAATAGAATATTAAAAATGTAATATGTATGAATAAAATTAAAAATTTGAGGTTTGATTATTATTTACAACCTTTGTCTCAGCTGTTGAGAAACAGTGTTTTTTTTTTTTTCTTACTATTTGTAAGAAAATTTTGTAAACATTTCTTACTATTTGTAAAAAAAATCTTATTTAGGTTATACAAGTTCCATGTATTTTATATATATGTATTTAGGAACATAGTGATATTTTCCTCCCTCCTGTCCACATGCCAAACTTTTTCCCTCTCCCATTCCCACACTTAATTTTTATAGAGATCTACTTTCAGTTGACTTAATGATTGTAAGATTAACCCTACACTAAGTAAAAGAGTTTAACAGATAGTATGAAGAAAAAAAACACTGTTCCTGAAGAGAAGAGACAAAGGCTGTAAACAATCATTGAATCTCAGAATGTCCATTTCACTCCAATACATGACATTTTGAGTGCTCTATTAGTTACCCCAATCAGGGAAAATATATGATATCTATCTTTTTGGGACATTAAGGGTTAAGCTTATGATTATAAAATACACTAAAAATATGCCATTGTAAAAATTAAAAGAAGGAATAAGAAAGGAAGGAGGAAGGAGAGTGGGAGTGTGGGAAGGTTAGGGTAGGAAGTTATCACTGTGCCCCTACATTCGTATATATGAAATACTTGAAATTTGTTAGCTTATATAAATAAGATTGATAGAAATCTCAAAGATGGGAATAATTGCTACTCCATAGATCTGTTTAGAGTATAAAATGTCATCGCTACAAAATGTAGTGATTGGCTCATAGATGCTATCCCCTAAATACTAGTTCTTTTTCTTTTTCTTGGAAAGAAGTCAGTTCACGGATTTTCTCCATTCTCAGCTCAAGCCTTGTTTATAATTATGAGTGTGTAGAATGAGATCAGCATTATTCTTTTTGGTGAATTTTTTGTGGCGGAGGGAAAGGTAGCAGCTGGAAGCTGTAATTCTCTAGGGAGACATTCCTAATACTGAGTGAGGAGGAGAGCACAGCTGTGTATGGAAAATTTACAAAATGATAATTGCCTCAGTGCAGTTGGTACATTCTGAGATGTTTGCTTCCTGTTGATGTTTTCTTCAGTGACTGCCTTATATTAAACGTGCCCCTACCCACTTGCTGCACTGCTGTTGTCCCAGTTTTTCCAACATGCTAGAGACTGCTTACTGCTCCACCCTTGCTTATGCTGGTTTTCACTGCCTGAAATGTTTTTCTGCCTTTTCTGTTCCTGGAAAACTATATATCCTGTAACCCCTGCTCAGACATCAACTTTCTTGTAAGGCCTCGTTGGATAACTTTTTGATGAATAACATTACTCCTGTATCTGAAACAACAAATTACAGTTATTTATTATTGAGGTATAATTCACAAATATTGTGATTGCCAAGTTATTTATTTATTAAAATGTATTTCTTGTGTATTGGAGTATATGAAGTGACTTCAAAAATTCATGGAAAAATTCAAGTTAGTTTTTGTGTAAAACATGTGAAATCCAAGTATAGCTTTTTCATATGATGGGTTTCCATGATTTTTTGAACACCCTGCAATTGATCAGTCGAGGTCAGTGGCAGTGTTTTTTCCTTTGTATTGCCGGAGCCCAGCATGTAAATTGTATATATTATCTCACTAATCCTCACATTCACCTAATGAAACAGATTCTTCTGTCATTCATCTTTCACAAATGAGGAAAGTGTGGACCAGAGAAGTTAGCTAAATCACTCAAGATTACAGGGCTGAGTGATTGAAGACCATGTGGAGGGAATTTGTAGAGGGAAGTGGTTCTGACTGCAAAGCTCTTGCTCTTAGCTTTAGCATAGTACAGTCCGATAGAAATTTCTACAATTATGAAAATGTCCTCTGTTTTCTTTGCAATACAGTAGCCATTAGTCACATAAGGCTATTGAGCACTATTGGCTAGCTAGACTGAGGAATTCACTTCAATTTAATTTTAATGAATTGAAATGTAGTCACATGTAGAAAGCTGGACTCTGATTCTTTAATGTGTATCTAGTGTTTTCTCTTACCTTTGTGATCATGGTATCTCCTCTGCCAGGTAAGTATTTCTCTTACCTTTGAACCAGTGATTCTCTGAAATATTTTTATTTGCTTAACTAATCTTGTTAAAATAAAAATTCTGAGCAAATTAAAATTATCAGAGTTTACTTGTGCGTGGAACTATACATGCCTCATTCAGAACCAGGAGAGATTCACCCAGCTTTACCTACTAAGGTGGAGAGGCAGTATATAGACAGAAAAAGGAAGTGATATTACACAAACAGCTTGATGAGTTACAGGGATAATGAAGCATTTGCCTTATAAGGAGATGGTCTGATCAGTTGCAAGCCTGTTCTTGGATGAAGCTTGGCTCTTGTGATTGGCTGAAATTCAGCTACTTGTTACAAGAACACATTGTTATGTTAGGACGCAGTTTATATGTGTCTGTTTACTATTTATTCTGTAAAAATTACTGCCTATTTCTTTTGTTCATTGGCCTTTGTTTTAAAGATTGATTTATTTTATTTGAAAGGCAGAGAGAGAGAGAGAGAGAAGGGAAGAGAAGAAAGAGACTATATGAATCTTTCATCCACTATCCACTGCTTTATTCCCAAAGTGCTTGCAACAGCCAGGACTGGTTCACTTCCCAAATGGCTGCAATGGCTGGTTTGGGGCTATTCCCAAACCAAGAGCCAGCAAGTCTGTCTGAATCTCCATTGTGGATGGCAAGGCCCAAGTACTTGGGCCATCATCTGCTGTTTTCCCGGGCTCATTTTCAGGGAGCTGAATCAGAAGTGGAGCAGCTGAGACTTGAACTGACACTATGATATGGATGCTGGTGTTTCAAGCAGTGGCCACACTGCTGTGCCACAGTACTGGCCCTGAGCATTTTTCCTTATGATTACTTGCCATCTGTATATTTTCTTTGATGAAATGTCTGTTCATAACTTTTGTCAATTTTTAAAAAAAATATTTATTTTAGGGGCTGGTACTGTGGTATAGCGGGTAAACCCACCACCTGCAGCACTGGTATCCCATGTTGGGCACTGGTTCCAGTCCCAGTTGTTCCACTTCTGATCCAGCTCCCTACTAATGTGCCTGGGAAAGAAGTAGAAGATCGCCCAAGTACTTGGGCCCCTGCACCTACGTGGGAGACTCAGAGGAGGCTCCTGGCTCCTGGCTTTGGTCTGGCCCAGCCCTGGCCATTACAGCCATTTGGTGAATAAACCAGAGAATGAAATATCTCTGTCTCTATCTCTTTTTGTGTGTCTCTGTCTCTGTCTTTTTCTCTCCTTCTCCCTACCTCTCCCACTCTGTAACTCCATCTTTCAAATATATAAATCAATCTTTAAAAAAGATTTATTTATTTGAAAATTAGAGTTACACACAGAGAGAAGGAGAAGAAGAGAGAGAGAGAGAGAGAGAGAGAGAGAGAGAGATCTTCCATCCACTGGTTCATCACTGGTTCATTCCCTAACTGGCCACAACTGCTGGAGCTGTGCCGATCTAAAGCCAGGAGCCAGGAGCTTCCTCTGGTTCTCCCACGTGGGTGCAGGGGCCCAAGGACTTGGGCCATCTTCTACTGCTTTTCCAGGCCATAGCAGAGAGCTGGATGGGAAGTGGAGCAACTGGGACTCAAACCGGTGCCCATTATGGGGTACTGGCACTTTAGGTGATGGCTTTTACCTGCTACACCACAGTGCCGGCCACAATAAATCTTTAAAAATTATTTATTTGAAAGGGGAGGGAGCTTCCACTTACTAGTTCACTTTCTAAATGCCAGCCACAGAGGACTCTGCAACTTGCAGTGCCCACGTTCCATATGGGTGTTGGTGGTCTCGGCTGCTCTACTTCCCATACAGCTCCCTGCTAATCCATCTGGGAAAGCAGTGAAGGTTGGCCCAAGTGTTTAGGCCCCTGCACCCACATAGGAGACCTGGCTAAAGCTGGTTTAACCTGCTACACCACAGTGCTGGATCCGTGTCTTGTTTTTTTAAACTTGATAATCTGTCTCTGGTGTGTTTAGATCATTCATGTCCACTTTGATTACTAACTTAAGATTGACTACTACATCTCTATCTGTTTCTACTTTCTATTCTTTTTTTTATATTTTATTTTTTTCTTTTCTTGTTACCATCTCTGTTTCTTCTTAGTTTTAATTTTTGTTACTTGATAAAAAATAATTATTTGATGTTTTGGTATTTGTATACATGGTGGAATGATTAAATCAAGAAAAAGACTGTATTCATTTTTTTCATATACATATAATTTTTGGGATGAGAACATTTAAAATTTTCCCTTTTTAAAAAGGGAAAATTTATTAATGTGAAAGGCAAATTTACAGAGAGAGAGAGAGAGAGAGAGAAGTAGAGATAGAGAGAGAAATACCTTCCATCCTCTGGTTGACTCCCCAAATGGCTGCAACAGCCAGGATTGTGCCAGGCTGAAGCCAGGAGCTGGGAGCTTCACCTGGGTCTCCTATGTGGGTACAGAGGCCCAAGCACTTGGAACTTCCCCTGATGAACTAGCAGGGAGTGGATCGGAAGTAGAGTAGCTGCACTAGAACCAGCACCCACATGAGATACTAGACTGTAGGCTGTGGCTTTATCTTGCTGAGCCACAGCACTAGCCCCTAAAATTTTTAGGTATATAATATATTGTTGTAAACTATAATGACTCTATTATAGTCTTGAATTTATTTCTTCTAACTGAAATTTTGTATACCTTGATCAGATTTTCCCTAATCCTGCCCCCTATTCTACTCTTTACTTCTTTGAGTTCAACTTTTTTTTTTAATTTTTTTTTTTGACAGGCAGAGTGGACAGTGATAGAGAGACAGAGAGAAAGGTCTTCCTTTTTGCCGTTGGTTCACCCTCCAATGGCCGCCGCGGTAGGCGCGCTGCGGCCGGCACACCGCGCTGATCCGATGGCAGGAGCCAGGTGCTTATCCTGGTCTCCCATGGGGTGCAGGGCCCAAGCACTTGGGCCATCCTCCACTGCACTCCCTGGCCACAGCAGAGAGCTGGCCTGGAAGAGGGGCAACCGGGACAGGATCGGTGCCCCGACCGGGACTAGAACCCGGTGTGCCGGCTTTTTTAGGTGCCACATATAGGTGAGATCATACATTAGTTTCCTGTATCTGGCTTATTTCATTATATGATATCCTAGGTTCATCCATGTTGTTCATTAATGTAGGATTTCCACAACAGAAGGCACAATCTGTAGAATAAAGAGACAACCTATAGAATGGGATAAAATATTTGCCAGCTCTGTATATAAGGGGTTAGTTTGCACAATATATAAACAAATGCAAAATGTGAATAATTTGATTAAAAATAGGGAAGGACCTGAAAGGCATTTTTCTAAAGAATACATAATAATGGCCAACAGGCATATTGAAAACTGCTCAGCATTGGGGAAATGCAAAGTAAAAATCACGAGATGTTACCTCACACATGTTAGAATGGCTGTTATCAAAAAGGCAAAAGTTTACAAGTGTTGGCCAAGCTGTGGAGAAAAGGGAAGACCTGTATGTTGTTGGTGGGTATGTAAGTCAATGTAGTCATTATGGAAAACAGTATAGAGATACCTCAGAAAATTAAAAATAGATCTACCATGTCATCCACCAATTCCACTTCTGAGTATATTTCCAAAGGAGATGAAATTAGTTGTTGAAGTGTGATCTACATCCTTATGTTGATTTCAGCATTATACACAATAACCAAGATTTGGAATCAACCTAAGCATCTATCATCAGATCAGTAGGTAAAGAAAGTGTGGCATACACACACACACACACACACACATACACACACAATGGAATATTGTTCAGTTTGCTCTTGTTTTAATTGAGCATTAATATGATTCCATTTGATCTCTTCTCTAGCATATAAATTATGCTTCTTTTAAAACTTTAGTGGTTGCCCTAAAGTTTACAATATGTATTCATAAATAATCCCAAGATCACTTTCAAATAACACTGTAATTCGTTGGTAATACACGGACCTTACAGCAGAGTATTCCCAGTTCTTTACTATAAACCCTTAAAACATTGTTGTTATTCATTTTACTTATCCATACACCATAATCACTGAATATATTGTTATTAATTTGAGAAAAATCTTATTTGTTATATCAATCAAGAATAAGAAAAGTAAAGTGTTTTCTTTTACTATCATTTTTTTCTCTAGTGTTCTTCCTTCTTTATGTAAATTTGAGTTGCTGACCTGTATCATTTTCCTTCTCATTGAAGAACTTCTTTTAACATTTCTTGTAAGGCATGTCTACTGGCAATGGCATTTTTCGATTTTTGTTGGAGAAATTATTTATTCACTTTTGAATGATAATTGTGTATAATACATAATTGTAGATTGTTTTTTTTTCCCTCCCTCTCAATGCTGTAAATATTTCATTTCACTGTGTTCTTGTTTGCATGATTTCTGAGGAGCAGTTGAATATAATTCTTATCTTTGGTCTTCCATAGGCAAGGTGTTTTTTTTAAGATTTATTTTATTTATTTGAAAGGCCAAATTACAGAGAGAGGGAGGGAGAGAATGAGGGAAGGAGGGGGGATGGAAGCAGAGAGAGAGAGAGAGAGAGAGAGAGAATGAGAATGAATGAATGAATGAATCTTATCTGCTGCTCCATTCTCCAGATGCCTGCTATGGCTGGGGTTGGGCCAAATCAAAGCTAGGATCCAGCAACTCCATTCAGGTCTCCCGTGTGGGTGCAGGGGCCCAAGCATTTGGGCCATCTTCTACTGCTTTCCCAGGTGCATTAGCAGGGAGCTGGATCTGATTTGGAGAAGCCAGGACTCAAACCAGCTTTCCCATGTCAGCCTTGTGGGTGGAAGCATAACCCACTGTGCCACAAGACCCTCCCCTTTGTGATGTTTTTTCCTCTGGCTTCTTTGAATACTTTTTTTTTAAATGTATGTCTTTCTGAAGTTTGAATATATGTGCTTAGATGTAATTGTGTGTGTGTGTGTGCATTTATCTTGCATGGTATTATCTGAGCTTCCTGTATCAGTGTTTGGTATCTGACAGTAATTTGGGGGCAATTATCAGTCATTATTTCTTAAAATATTTGTGTGTGTTTCTTTCTTAGAGGGGAGGGAGCTGAAGAGCAGAGGAGTTAAGGCCACACAGCTTTCACCTTTTAGAGCAGGAGTTTAAATTTGGACAGTCTGGCTCTTTAGGCTCTTTTAGTTGATTCTTAGCCAGTGAGGAGGCCTTACTGTTTCATGAGGAATGGGGTGGATATGCTGTATCCTGAGCTTGTCTAAAAGTTCTAGAAGGTTTACTTATTTATTTGATGGCTGCAATGGCTGGGGCTGGACCAGGCTGAAGCTAGGAGCTAGGAGTTTCTACTGGATCTCCCATATGGGTGCAGGGGTCTAAGTACTTGAGCCATCTTCTGCTGCTTTCCCAGGTGCATTAGTAGGGAGCTGGATCAGAAGTGCTGCCCCCTGTACTTGAAGTGGTATCCATATCGGATACTGGCGCTGAAGGTAGAGGCTTAACCTTCTACCTCACAGTGCTGGGCCCCACTTGTCTAGAAATTGTTCTGGGAGGCTCATGTTCTCTGCTCATGCAGAGAAATTTCCTTTCCAGTATCTCTGATATTTTCCTTTCATGATTTCTTGTGCTTCTTCACAAAAATAGAAGGCCACTCATTTCCTCTTCTAGCCTACCTGCTTCTTAAAAGCAACAGGACTTCTGTGTGAGATCCTTGGAGACTTGCAGTGGTTTTAAAGAATCTCCAGACTTTCTCTGTAGGATAATACTGTGAGTGTTGTTTTTTGTAACGTATATGAAAAAATAAACTAACAGTGCACTTGCATTTTCTTGCGTAGTAGGTGTTAAAAAGTCAGAACTGCAATCATGAGAGGTTTCAGAAGTCTGGGAGGATCAAAATAGCTTATCACACTTACAGGAGGGGATAACCATTGTTGAAGAGAGAGAGGGTGGCTATGGATAGAGTTTTTAACAAAGCAGATACAGTTAGAAAATAAAACCTTAGGGGCCAGCATTGTGGCTTTGCATGTAAAGCTGCTGCCTATGACACCCGCATCCCATATGTGTGCCAGTTCAAGTCCCGGCTGCTCTACTTTCAATCCAGCTACCAGCTAACTTGCCTATAATGCTGCAGAAGACGGCCCAAGTCCTTGGAACTCTACACTCACATGGGAGACCCAGAAGAAGCTCCTAGTTTCGGATCTGTCCAGCTCCTGCTGTTGTAGCCATTTGGGGTGTGAACCCCCAGATGGAAGATCGATCAATCTCTCTCTCTCTCTCTCTGCCTTTCAAATAAATAAATCTTATAAAAAGAAAGTAAAACCTTAGTATACAAAGGGAAACTCTGAACACGTTGTATTTTCCAGTTGAGAAAGTTTCTAAATTGTAAGCAGGGCTGCCATTGTAAGAGACTAGGAAAAAAAAAAAGATCTGCATGGGTAAGTCAGAGCACTTAGCACTAGGGGTTTGTAACCTTGCTATTCTTAGATTTTAATTATATTTCACTAATTAATAATTATATGATTTGGGAAAAGTTACTCAATCTCCCAGCCTCAGCTTCCTTATCTGGAAAAATGTAATTCTTTTTTTTTATAATTTTATTTATTTATTTAGACAGGCAGAGTGGATAGTGAGAGAGAGACAGAGAGAAAGGTCTTCCTTTTTGCCGTTGGTTCACTCTCCAATGGCCGCTGCGGCCAGCGCATCTCGCTGATCTGAAGCCAGGAGCCAGGTGCTTCTCCTGGTCTCCCATGTGGGTGCAGGGCCCAAGCACTTGGGCCATCCTCCACTGCCTTCCCGGGCCATAGCAGAGAGCTGGCCTGGAAGAGGGGCAACCGGGATAGAATCCGGCGCCCTGACCGGGACTAGAACCTGGTGTGCCGGCGCCGCTAGGCAGAGGATTAGCCTGTTAAGCCACGGCGCCGGCCTGGAAAAATATAATTCTTAACCTATAAAATAAACCACAGAATAGGTAAGGAAGCAAACAAGGTGGCTAAGAACTCAGGTTTTGATGTCATGAGTTCATAAATAAGATTATGGACATAAAAGTGTTTAATACAAAATTAGATAATAATGTGGGCCGGCGCCATGGCTCACTAAGCTAATCCTCTGCCTGCAGCGCCGGCACCCCAGGTTCTAGTCCTGGTTGAGGCACTGGATTCTGTCCCGGTTGCTCCTCTTCCAGTCCAGCTCTCTGCTGTGGCCCGGGAAGGCAGAGGAGGATGGCCTAAGTGCTTGGGCCCTGCACCCACCTGGGAAACCAGGAGGAAGCACCTGACTTCTGGCTTCCCATCAGCGCAGCATGCCGGCTGCAACGCGCCGGCCGTAGCGACCACTTGGGGGATGAACCAATGGAAAAATGAAGACCTTTCTCTCTGTCTTTCTCTCTCTCTCACTATCTAACTCTGCCTGTCAAAAAAAAATAAATTAAAAAAATAAGAAAAGATAATAATGTGAGAATTCTATTAGGGCAGTACTAACAGAGCTTAGTATTAGTACTATAATTAACAGTTACTTGGGAGTTACCATTTTGTGTTTGGTCTATCTTTTTTCCTCCTTTTTAATTAATTAATTTATTTTTTAAGGAATAGAAATTTCATATATACAACTTTAGGAATATAGTTATTCTTCCCATCATAACTACCCTCCCACCCCTTCTCCTCCTCCATCTCCCCTTCCCAGTATCATTCTACATCAAGATTCATTTTCAATTAACTTTATATACAGAAGACCAACTCTATACTAAGTAAAGATTTCAGTAATTATACACACACACTCACACACTGAGAACTAGTTTTACAGTTAACTCTCATAATACAACTCCTTGAGGACAGAGCTCCTATATGGGGAGTAAGTGGACAGTGACTCCTGTTGTTAATTTAACAGTTAACACTCTTCTTTATGACATAAGTGACACCCAAGGTGCTTGACATGAGCTGCTTAGGCTATGGAAGCCTTTTGAGTTCACAAATTCTGTCAGTATTTGGACAAGGCTATAAGCAAAGTGGAAGTTCTCTCCTTACTTTAGAGAAAAGTACATCCTTTTTGAATGGCTGATGCTTTCCATTGGAATCTCACTCACAGAGATCCCTCATGTAATTTTTTTTTCCCACAGTGTCTTGGCTTTCCATACCTGAAATGCTCTCATGGGCTTTTCAGCCAGACCAGGAAGCCTTAAGGGCTGATTCTGAGGTCAGAGCATTACTTAAAGCGATTGTCATTCTATGAGTCTACTGTGTGGACTGCTTCCCATGTTGGAACATTCTCTCCTTTTTAATTCTATCTACTATAATTACTCCACACTTGATCCTATTTATATGGTCATTTTTATCACTTAATCCTATCTGTATATTCACTTTAACACTTAACATGATGACTTTAACAGCTTTGGGTTTCATTATATAAATTAGAAAGAATTCCATGGCCCTTAAGAGGTTACTTATTTCAATAATGTACATGTGGTCAGGCAAAGTTCAGAATTCACTATTTCCCATTATTATAAGTCCTGTTTTTAAAGCTGTCTAGGGAAAGAAGCACAGGATTCTCATGGCAGACAGTCCTGTGACTTCTAAGAAAAATGGACTGTTTCTTAATGTAATTAATGAATGGTTTTGATGTTTGGGTCCCTTCATGCATTCATAGACTACATGTATTACATATAATAAATGTATGTGTACATATGATACATAGAATACCAACTCTTTTGACCTTCAGCTATATCAATTTCCATTTTAAAAAGTCAAACAAAATCAGCAGGCATCTTAACCAATAAAGAAAAACAAAATAGACTTTGCTCTGAAGTGAAGAAATGCTGTAGAGGAACTAGAAGTAACTGTGAATCTGTGTGTGTGTGTATTTCACATAAATTTCAAACAATTTGCTCATTTAGGTTATACAGTTCAGTGGCTTTTACTATATTCAGAGTTGTACAGTATTCACCACAATGAATTTTTAAAAGAAGCCCTGTACTGATTAGTAGTTGTTTCCTGTTTGCCCCATCCCTGCTAGCACCAGGCAACCACTGATCGTTCTATGCCTATGGATTTGCCTCTTCTGGATATTTCATATACACATATTATACAATGCATGGTATTTTGTAACTGGCTTCTTTGACTTAGCATGACATTGTCTAGGTTCATCCACATTGTGTAGACTATTCTTAAAAAGTTCTACATTTGGAGAAGAGAACTCATTGTCTTAGGCAGGGTTCTCTAGGGAAACAGGACTGGGAGGGTGTGTATGTGTATAGGAAGAGGTTTATTTTAGGGAATTGGCTGACACAATCGTGGAGACTCTGTAAGTCTTAATTCTGGTGTGGGAGGCTGGCAGTCTTAGGGCATGGGAAGGAGTGGCAGTTGGAGTGCAAAAGCAGCTTGCTGGAGAACCAGGAAGAGCCAGTGTTGCAGGTGAAATCCCAAGAGCTGATGTTGCAGATCATGTCCAATGGCAGTGTGCTAGCGATTTGCCTTTGGCTTAGGGTAAGTTTGCTTTCTGTTCTGTTTGGATGAGGCCCACCCACGTTATGGAGGCAATCTGCTTTACTCAGAGTCCACCAAGGTAAATGTAAATCTTATCCAAGACCCTCTCATGGAAACAGAATAATTAATGTCTTACCAAATATCTGGGCACTGTGGATTAACCAAGGTGACATAAAATTAACCGTTACATTTAGCTATTTTTGTTTGGCAAATAGGCAAACCAAACTAACATCAAGAGTTGTCTTCCTTTGAAACATATATAGTTTTAAATTAGCACTAGCAGTTATGGTAGTTTGGACTGCTTTGTGTAATCAACTTCACTGAGATAAAACATGACTTCTGAAGTGACCCAGAAAGCAGGCTATTGATCTTGCACAGTGGCCTCCAACCTAAGAAAGGACTTGTGGTACATATTCTTTAAAAAAGGAAACAATTTCATCTTTCTTTCTTCCTGCCCTGGATAGCCTACATCCAAATATGAGCTGGATATGGGGAGAACAAGCCACATTTATCAGCAAGAAACTCCAGTGATCAAATGTCAGGCCCACATTCAGGTTGTATTGGTCCATATTCCACAGCAGACATGAATCTTTCATGTTTGGCAGATGTGATGTTTTATGTACTTATATATTTTCTCTCTTCATCTGCTTTGTGCTATTTCTTTTACTGGTTTCTTCTTGAAATGAATCTGTTTCCTTACAGATTGCAGATGCGATGACCAGGCTGTAGGACACAGCCAGAAAGATTAAAACTTGAATTCCAAGAAGAAGAGTGTCTAGTCACAGTCACATAGCATGTAAAACCCTTCAGGGTCTACAAGTAAGGGGGTTCTCTAGAGCTTGAATAAATCCAGGATGGCTAATTTGGGAGCTCTTTTACAAGTTTGTGTAAAAATGGAATTAAAAGATAAGTTTATTTTGGGGTACAAAGTTTTGAAATACATATATAATTTTTTCATAGTACCCATTTTCCATGAAATTTTACATCCTTTGTATGTAAGGGATGCAAATTGTTGCCCCCAAGATAAACTTATCTTTTAATTCCATTGTTATATGAACTTTTGGAAGTCTTCTAATAAGTAGGAACTCTAGCCTGCTCAGATTCTCCGGTCTAATGCTACTGACACAGAGTTCTCCTCTGGACACAATGGGTATGTACACAGAGATAAGATCCGACTATCCATGCCAACCCTAGAATATGTGCTTAGGCAGTCTGTGCTTGGCTGGAGGTATGAAATATTAGGGATAAGAACAGCAGTAAACTCACAGAGGCAATAAAAGGTATGGTCAGATTTTGAACTACAAGCCCAGTGTCCAGAGAGATCTTGACTGACTAAGAACATTGTAATGCTGTTTCAGCCAAAACCGGCATCCTGAATTCGTTTAAATAATTGTGAATTCAAAGTGTGTGTCTGTGACTCAGAAACCCCCTTCTTTGAGATAATGTACTCTGCAACTTTTTGGATTGCAATGTTTGTTCTCCTGCATCTTCATCGCTATGCTCTGAGCTGTTACATCTGTTTTATAGATATAACTGCCTATGTTGCTTTAGTACTAACTTTTTGTAAGGTTATATTTTGGGAAGAAAAAAGCATTGCTGTATGCCATGGGGTGTTGCTCCACTGAAATCATGTTAAGATCATTATGGCTGTCACAATGAAATTATACAGTGAAAATTATTCAAGTAGAATGCAATCTTACAAATGATTTAGTATGAAAAGGAATTATGAGAGTATCATACTTTACTGTCCTGTAAAAGAGTGAAGTTTGTTAAGTAGGAGACAAATACAACATAAATTTATTTTTTACACTTTAAATAAGTGAATTTAATGCTATGTGAAGTATATCCCAGTAAAGGAATTTTAAAAGCCTATACTTAATTCCTGTTATTCTGGTTTTTCTTTATATACCTTTCCAAAGCAGAAACCTTTCTTTTTTTATTTGAGAGGTAGAGTTACAGGCAGTGAGAGGGAGAGACAGAGAGAAAGGTCTTCCTTCCATTGGTTCACCCCCCAAATGGCTGCTATGGCTGGAGCTGCGCCAATCCGAAGCTAGGAGCCAGGTGCTTCTTCCTGGTCTCCCACGTGGGTGCGGGGGCCCAAGCACTTGGGCCATCCTCCACTGCCTTCCCGGGCCACAGCAGAGCTGGACTGGAAGAGGAGCAACTGGGACTAAAACTGGCACCCGTATGGGATGCCAGCGCCACAGGCGGAAGATTAACCAAGTGAGCCAGGGCGCCGGGCCCAGAAACCTTTCTTTTCTATGAACATCCTTCTCTCATCCCACAGCATTGAGAAGCTCCCCTAGCCCTTTTGATGCTGCTCTTTTCTATAACTAGTTTTCGCACATACTATCTGCAAGCTTGCTTTAGATCCCTGTCTACTGCTAACATTAGGAGGACTTTATGAAAGGCTTTATGCTCTAGTTTCAACAATGTCTGTCGCTGAAACCTCAGTTGCTTTCGTTTCCAGGTCTGGTAATTATTTTAATAGGTGAAGGGAGAAGTATCTAGGGCCTGTCATCATCTTTCCACCAATAAATATGTTATAACTGCAGTCCCAGTGATATCATTTCTTTTCCTGGAGGTTAAAACTGAGAAGCAACACAGGCATAGCAAGATGATAGTAGGCTGTGGGACCAGAGTACTGCCAGGGTGATAATCTAGTTTCCATCATATAGGCATGTGTTTTGGGGGAAGCTTGCTTTTTCCTTTGGTTAATTAATATGCAATAAAGCCCTCTAAACTAGCTACTAAATCTTCTTAACAGGGAAAATGTTTTAGGCATGAGATTAATACTCTTTGGGAAATCTGTCTAAGTTTAAGCCTCTTATGAGGGTTTTTCTCTCTAGGTAGTCAATTGGATTTAAAAGGCATCTCGTTAATGGCTACCAAAAGTTACTGTGCTAGACCTGGGGCATAGACGAAGATGCCACAGTGCCAGCCTACAGGTAGCATGCAGCCTAAGGGGAGAGACAGGCCTATTCATAAGTAGTCAAGCTATCATTGTGTTTAGTGAATCAAATTTGGAATATGAAGGAGCTGCAAAAAGTTTGTGAAAAATGGTAATAACAGATAATGCACATTTTCTGTGAACATTTTGAAGCCCCCCCTTATATGCTCTATTAAGAGCAGTGTATGGTAATAATGAGATGGAATGCTTTAAATATATTTTTTGAGAAGCAAAAACACACAGACACATGCATCAGATGCATGCACACATAGAGGGAAGAAAGGAGGGAGAAGTGGGGAGAGAGAGAGAGAGAGAATATCTTCGATTCTCTGGTTTACTCCCAAAATGGCCATGAGAGCTTGATCTAGGCCAGGAGCCTGAAACTCCATCCACGTCTCCCTTGTGAGTGCAGGGGCCCAAGTACTTGGGCCATCTTCCACTGCTTTCCTAAGCACATTAGCAGGGAGCTGGATCAGAAGTGGCACATCTGGGACTTAAACTGGTGCTCTGATGTGGGGGGCTAGTGTTGCAGGTGGTGGCTTCACCCGCTGGTGCTACAGTACTGGCCCCGAGATGGAATAGTTTAAATTGGGGATGTTCCTTATTTTCTGGGACATAAAGATAAATTGAAAATTTGTAATTTTCTTTCAAGAGCACCCCTGAGCTTACAGTCAGTTGTAAGAGGAAACAGTTCTACTGACTTTCTTGATTCTTTCTTCTGTCTCCTCTGACATTTTCATATGGGTGAAAGCTGGTTGAGGGAATACCAAAATAATCTCTGAAAACTAGTCTGAAAGACAGTATGTGTCCTAAGGGATTTGAACACGTGACAGAAGCAGTCCTAAGCCTTGCTTCACACTTGGCATGTTAGTCTCTTCCTACCATGCAAATATGATTTGCGTATTTATCCGTTCATAGATTTTATAGGTTGGAACTTAAACTTCTTTACATGGTATTCAAGGCTCTTCAGTTTGTCTTCTATTTATATTTCTCCAGTGTTATCTACTGCTCCTCCCCACACCCCCTACTTGCCAACTGAGGCTCTCAGAATATTTCTAATCTTTCCCCCTATTCTTTATCTATCAGCTATGAAGTTCATGGAAAATGCATGTTATCAAAAAACTGCATGACTTCCAAAAATTTTTGTATAACAAACTTCTTTTAATTCCATTTTTCTGTGAACTTTTTGAAGTCCTCTTGTTATTTCCTCTGCCTAGGACTTCCTCCTCCATTCTGACATCAGTGAGCATTGCCTTATCCTTAAAGTCAAAGCCAAATACCTATCACTCTTTTGTGAAGCTTTTCCTATGCCGTAACAGTTGCTGTCTTGTTTGTCTTTGTAGCCCTAATGCTGATCACAATGTCTGATGCAGAATTCAAGGGCATTTAAAAATTAGTGGAATATGGAATTAAGAGATAAATTTATTTTGGTGCCACATAGCCTTTTTGTAATAGTCGTCTTCCATTAAACTTTTTGAAGACCCTCATAGATGCTGAGTAAGAATATTTTGGATGAAGTTTATTCTTTTTCCCACTATAATAGTTTTATATGCTTCCTAAGCCAATGTGGAAAATACATGAGTATAAATAAGAAACTAATGACCACAGTCATTTACAAGTCAATTACAGTCTAAGTAAAAAACACATTTTTGGAATGTTTTCTTCCAATTTTTTTTCCTTATTTTTTGAAAGAATGACGGGGAGAGGGGGCAAGAGAGAGAGAGAGAGAGAGAGAGAGAGAGAAAGAAAGAAAGAATATTTCATCAGTAGTTTGTTCCCAAAATGGCTGCAATGGCCTGAGGGTCAGCCAGGCCAAAGTCAGGAGATCAGAACTCTGTTCAGGTGTTCAACATGGGTGATAGAGTCCCAAGTACTTGGGTTACCACCACTACTTTCCCAGATGCATCAGCAGGGAGCTGAATTGGAAGTAGAGAAACCAGGGTTTGGATGGGCATTCTGAGAGGAGATGCGAGTGTTTCAAGCAGTAGCTTAACTCTTTGTGTCACAGTGCCCGTCCTATTCCAGTGTTTTTTTCTAAGCATGTGATATATTTTGTAGATAGTTGAGATTCTTTTGGTAAAGGCTTGATGAATTGCTTCAAATATTGTCATTTTTCCATCTCATGTTTCGTAATTCCCCTAATGGGCTTTTTGCTCTGGCCATGTCCATAAAGTGGCTGTCATCTCTGTCCTCCCCTTCCTCTGCTTTCACCATGCTTCTAAGCAGGGCTAGGATTAGAATCCGTGGCTTTAGACTCCTAGACTTTGAATTTAAACCATGTGGGCCAGCTGATTTCTCTAATGAGAATTCATAATTTTCTTATATTGAAATAAACCTTTGAATATAGGGATGTTGAAATTTTGATTGATACCACTGTTAAGTCAGGGTTTGCAGAATCATAAAATTGTAGAATTTGGAGAGACATTTGAAGTCCTCTAGTGCAGATTCCATTTTAATGATAGAAGAAACGGGTCCCAGAAACAGCCACAGGTCGCAGAGAGAGTATGAGAAGGATTTCATGCCTCCTGCCATTTGTCCTATAAAAGAGACTGGGAGAATATGTTAGGGAAGAGCAAGAAGGTTAGATGAAGGGCTTGTAGTATACAACAATGATAACATTTGTAAATGTGAAGCAGTCTACAAGAATCCATCTGCTTCTTACACCCCAAGCCTGCATTGTGTATATGTGTGAGATGTCACAAGGTAGCTACACAAACTGGGTTGTTTTTCCAGAGCAGTCCTCTGGAGAGAAATTGGGATTGCGTTGCCAACTTTTTATGATGAACACAATTTGGAGTATAATGGTTTGGGGCTTTAGATTCCTATAGTGAAAACAGTAACATCCGTATCACAGCACTTAGGGGAAAGCAGCCCAGTTTGTTGGAAAGAGATCTGGATTGCTATTAAGTTTTGGTTGTGCCAGACTTAATCTATGGACTTTTTTATTTCTTTTTTTTAAAGATTTATTTATTTGAAGAGCAGAGTGACAAAGTGGGGGGTGGGGAGAGCCAAGGAGAGATCTTCCATCTACTGGTTCCCTCCCCAAATGCCCACAAAGCTGAAGCCAGGAACCAAGATCTCCATCTGGGTCACCCACCTGGGTGGCAGGGACCCAACTACTTGGGCTAACATCTGCCATCTCTCTGGCACATTAGCAGGAAGCTGGATTGGAAGTGGAGGCAGTGCTCCATCCCAGACACTTTGAGCCATGGCTTAACCCCACTGCAGCACAGTGCCCACACATTGCAGTGTTTTAATAAAGCCCTTTCCCTTCTGTTGGCTTCAGTTAGTCTCCCCTTCTGTAAACATCAGAGGTTACATTGGTTCCTCTGACAGGTCTTCCTGTGCTGATAGTCTCCTTTCTAAGGGCAGTTTCAGCAGTGTGTGGAAGCAGCCACTCCCCCCACTTGCTGCCTTGCAGAAGCAGCCCCTGTTCTCTCTTATTGTCGAATTAGATTGCTTCATGCTGTGGACTGATGGACATGCTGTGCTCAGCATTGATGCAGATGCCCTTGTTTTCTCTGGTTTCACAGTTGTTTCTTTACTCGCTCATTTCTTGTTGGATTCTACTGTTCTTTGATACAGCCCCCGATTCATAGAGGGTATCTTCTCCATCATCTCTCTCCTTAGCTCATCAGTTCAGCAGTTCTGCGAATTGTGCTTTTCATTCAGTGCTCAGAGGATTCCAGTCCTATATTATCTCACTGGAATGCTTCCAAATATAACAGTATGTGTATTTCAAGGCCATGCAGTTCTTGTCTTTGCTGATAGTAGTCTTCGTGCTTTCTTTTAAAAAGAACAATTATTTACTTATTGTTCAAATATTACTATAACAAATTTCAAAATATTTTACACAAAATAAGCACAGTTCAAAATTTTTTTCTGGGGCTGGCACTGTGGTGTAGTGAGTTAAACCACTGCCTTCAGTGCCAGCATCCATGGGCTCCGGTTCAAGACCTGGCTGCTCCACTTCTGATCCAGCTCTCTGCTGTTGCCTGGGAAAGCAGTAGAAGATGGTCCAAGGCCTTGGGCCCCTGCACCTATGTAGGAGACCTGGAAGAAGCTCCTGGCTCCTGGCTTTTGATTGGCACAGTTCCAGCCATTGCAGCCAACTGGGGAGTGAACCAGTGGATGGAAGATGGAAGACCTCTCTCTCTCTCTCTCTCTCTCTCTCTGCCTCTCCTTCTCTCTGTGTAATTCCCACTTCCAAATAAATAAATAAATCTTAAAAAAGAATGATATTTATTTATTTGAGAAAAATGTGTATTTTGCTCTTGTTGGCTAGAGTGTTCTATAGATATGTGGTTGGCCTAGTTAGTTTATGGTGTTGTTCAAGTCTTGTTTTCCTTGTGGATTTTCTGCCTAGTTCTAACCGTTATTGAAAGTGGCATTAATGGCTGGCGCCCTGGCTTAACAGGCTAATCCTCCGCCTTGAGGCGCTGGCACACCGGGTTCTAGTCCCGGTTGGGGCGCCGGATTCTATCCCGGTTGCACCTCTTCCAGGCCAGCTCTCTGCTATGGCCCGGGAAGGCAGTGGAGGATGGCCCAAGTGCTTGGGCCCTGCACCCCATGGGAGACCAGGAGAAGCACCTGGCTCCTGGCTTCGGATCAGCGCGGTGCGCCGGCCGCAGCGGCCATTGGAGGGTGAACCAACGGCAAAAAGGAAGACCTTTCTCTCTGTCTCTCTCTCTCACTATCCACTCTGCCTGTCCAAAAAAAAAAGAAAGTGGCATTAAAATTTCCAGCTATTATTGCTGGATTCTCTATTTCTCCCTTTAATTTTGTCAGTTTGCTTTATGTTTCTGGGGCTCTGATGCACATATGTTTGTGACTGTTAGATGTCCCTCATGAATGGACTCGTTTATTGTTTTATAATATCACTTTTGATTTTCATTAGAATTGTTTTGAAATTTATTTTGTCTAATGCTAATATGAGTATACCCATTTTAAACTTTCTTACAAGGTTTTCTCATTTTAATTTTGACTTTTTTGTTTCTTTGAAGATAACATGTTTCTTAGAGACAACATGGAGTTTGGTACTTGCTGGCTTTTAATGGATCGTTTAATCCATTCATATTTAATCTTATTATTGATATAGTTGGACTTAGATTTGTCATTTGACTTTTTTATATCTCTCATGTCTTTTTTTATTGTACATTTCTCCTTTACCACTTTTCTTTGCATTAAATAACATGGGTATACTCATTTCATCTGTACATTTACAAATTCAACAATGCATTGTTATAATAATTATCCTATAAGACACCATAACTTTTCAAGCAGTTGGGAAAAGAAAGGAGACCAAGTGTGCATTTATAGAGTTTCTTGTATTGACCTCTTTGGGTGTCATTTCTGGTTCTTTCCATTTATTTTTGTGGATTTGAGTTGCCATTTTGTGTCATTTCCTTACTCCGTTATAGTTTTGCTTTCTCCCATCTCCTTTGTGATTTTATTGCCAAATACAGGTTTCCTTTACTATCAGTCTCCAAATACAACTATATACCTATTGTTTAATACAGGTGTTTTTTGTGTCATTTAAGAGAAGCAAGGAGGAGATATGTACATTGGTATTGTATAAAAGACATGACAGCCTTTCATTGAATTTGAATTACTTCTGAGCCCCCTTTTCCTCTTTTGAAAAGAGAGGAAGAAGAAAATTTCTTTATCTTAACTCACGTGGTTCTTACGATACTTGAAAGTTGCTGTCAAAATCCCTCTATAAACTGTGAGCATATATGGCCATATAGTGTTATTTTAAGCAAGTAGACAAGTCATTGAACTTGTGTTCTGGGTCAGGAACTTTATGTTTTAGGCTGTTTTATTTCATCCTAAACCATTTTACAACTAGTAATAGATTATTTGTAAATCCAATTTAATTTTCCAATTACATTAGTGTCCAGACATTGAACTCCAATTACATTAAAATTCAACCACATTGACCTAACCATATCGAAATCTATCTAAAAACATGAGCATATCAAAATCCAACAGGAGAGCCAGGAGAGGAAGGGTGCATAGTCAAATACTAAGAGTGTTTCATTGCATTCTCTCACCTTATCAACAAAAGCACAAAATGAAGTCTGGTCACATCGGTAGCTAGAGCATGGTAGCACTTAGCTCTGACATTAAGCTAGCTACTTCTGTGACATAGGGGAAGTCATACTTCCTTCCTGGACTTTAATCTTTCCACATTAAACACTTTTGCACATTTTGCAGGTTTACAAAAATAAAAAGTCTTTAAAAGAGCCTTCCCAGAGGAAAGGAGGGTGGGAAGGAGAGAGGGAGAGAGGGAGGAAGGGAATATCATTATGTTCTTAGAATTGTATCTATAAACCACATTGAATTTGTTAAAAACAATTTAAAAATTAGAATAAAATAAAGTAGGCTGGCGCCGTGGCTTAACAGGCTAATCCTCTGCCTTGCGGCGCCGGCACACCGGGTTCTAGTCCCATTTGGGGCGCCGGATTCTATCCCGGTTGCCCCTCTTCCAGGCCAGCTCTCTGCTATGGCCCGGGAAGGCAGTGGAGGATGGCCCAAGTGCTTGGGCCCTGCACCCCATGGGAGACCAGGAAAAGCACCTGGCTCCTGGCTTCGGATCAGCGTGATGCGCCGGCCGCAGCGGCCATTGGAGGGTGAACCAACGGCAAAAAGGAAGACCTTTCTCTCTCTCTCTCTCTCTCACTATCCACTCTGCCTGTCAAAAAATAAATAAATAAAATTTAAAAAAAAGAATAAAATAAAGTAAAAAATAGCCTTCCCATTTTAGTATGTTATTTTAAGGTATATCAATAAATATTAAATTCAGTGATCATTTAAAATTATAGAAACTGCTCCCCTAGTAAACATTAAGAATTATAAGAGCAACTGTCTTAGGCTGGCGCCGTGGCTCACTAGCTAATCCTCCACCTATGGCGCCAGCACCCCGGGTTCTAGTCCCGGTCGGGGCACCAGATTCTGTCCCGGTTGCTCCTCTTCCAGTCCGTCTCTCTGCTGTGGCCCGGGAAGGCAGTGGAGGATGGCCCAAGTGCTTGGGCCCTGCACCCGCATGGGAGACCAGGAGGAAGTACCTGGCTCTTGGCTTTGGATCGGCGCAGGGCGCTGGCCATGGCAGCCATTTGGGGGGTGAACCAATGGAAGGAAGACCTTTCTCTCTGTTTCTCTCTCTCTCTCTGTGTCTAACTCTGTCAGAAAATAAATAAATAAAAATTAAAAAAAGAGCAACTGTCTTTCTGGATTGGATTAAATATTTATATCAATTTCAGATTAGGACTATGTTCATTTGTACTGGAATGGGGTAGAAAGTTAATTTTGGGGCTGCCATCATGGCATGGTGGGTAAAACTAATGCCTGTGACACTGGCATCCCTTATGGGTGCCAGTGTGTATCCCAGCTGTTCCACTTCTGATCCAGCTCCCTCTTTTAGCCTGAGAAAGCAGTGGAAGATGGCCTAAGTGTTTGGGAACCTGCACCCATGTGGGAGACCTGGATGGAGTTTCAGGGTCAAGGCTTCCACCTGGCCCAGCCCTGGCCATTGTGGCCATCTGGCAAAGTGAACCAGTATATGAAGGATTTCTCTCTCTCTCTCAAATTAATGAATAGATTCTTTTTTTGAAGTTCACTTTGAATTATAAATAACTTCCCTGTCAATATTGATCCTGAGGAGTATGATTAGGGGATTTCATAGCCCACGGGGGGTGTTCCATTGTGAAATTAATAACACTTTTTTCTGATAGAGGCACTCACTGAGATTTTCAGCACTTTGATGTATTTTATCATAGCTGTTTCATATGTGAAGGGGTATGTGTGTGTATGTGCTTGTCTGTACACATGTGGGTATGCTTTAAAATATGAATCATATTGGATGCATATTACTGTGTTATATCACACTTTCTTGTATTTCTTGGCTACCATTCCTGTATTGTGATTTGAGGTGAGACTAGGTAAACTTGAAGTTTCTGTGTTTTGGGACTCTCCTCTGTAAGTTTGGATGGATCTATAGGCTAATCAGTAATGGCGTAGTCAGTCTTTGAAGAATATTGTTTTCATTGGCTAAAGAAACAAGTTTGCTTGCTCCCAAGGGAGTTTTGCTATTGTCCCTGCATCCAGGCAGCAGAATCTGCTCTCCTGAAGATCTGTGTATAGGCAGGCACAGCAGCAGCCTACATTCTTATGGGTTGAAGGTTTTCAGCTGTCTCTGTTTTTTTTTTTTTTTATTTCCGCAAATGGCCACTTAGAGGTAAGAGAAGTGGTGGAGAGGTATAAAGACTTTTGCCTCTGTCCTTTTTGGCCCAGTAGTCTCCAGTTTTGTTCTCTCAAAGGCTGAGTTTTGCAGAGGTTCTGCCAAGGAGAACTGGCGTTTTCCCTTGGGAATCAGAGAAGGGCCCAGTACTCAGAAAATCTGAAAAAGACAAGCTTTTCAGATGTTAATAAGTCTAAGCAGGGCCCAGGAAGCTTTGTAGCTTGGAGGGCAGATTAAATACCCAGGCAGTATAACTTTTCCCTGGGCTGTAGCCAGGTTCTTACTATTTGTGATAACTTGAAGAAAGGATCACAAAGGTGGAATTCTCCCAGAGGTCATCGCTGTGAACTTGGAATTCAGTACAAGCTCCAAAAGTCAAAGCAAACAAGAAGCATTGGCAACACCAGGCGCCTATGTCGGTGCCAGGTTTTCACATTTTTTTTTTTTTTGGTTTCTTTCTGTGTTCCTTACTCTAGCTGCCAGTGAGTGCTTAACTGTCAATTGCAGCCACAAATATCATATAGGAAATTTGAAAAAAAGAAGTGTTCTGCTTTGGAAAGACTACAGGAAAAATCTAATTATTTACTTTCATTATTCGCATTATTGTTGGTGCAAAATTTTTATTTTATTTTATTTTATTTTTTTCTTTTTATTGGAAAAAAAAAAAGACTAGCATTTACAACTTGGAATGGACGTGATCGTAGTTTCTTGAACAGCCACGTTGACGGTTGTGCTGGAGTCCACAGCCACAGCCTACTCTGCCGGCTCCAAGTCATGCTGCAGGTTTTTAAAACAGAGAGTCCAGAGATGCTCCCTTGGGAAAAGTTTCTCATTAAAAATTTGCGTGAATGGTGACAGCCCGGCAGATGCTAAGCCAGCGCAGGCGGGTGTGCCACGAGGCTGCATGGCTGTCACCGTGGGCCGGAGCACAGAGGGACAGGAGGACCATCCTGCAGTGGGCCTACGTCTCAATAGCTCACCCCTCAACCGTCTCACTGGTGCAAATTTAAAAGTATAGAGAATCATATAAAAATGTCAATGCACCCACCTTCCCAGGATGGACATTTTGTCAGTTTGCTTCAGCTTACGCTTCTTCTTTAAATAAAGCATTGCAGAGACGTGAAGCCTGCTCTTACTCTCCCGCCCGCCCCCACGTTCTGGTCTCTTTACCTGAGGCAATCACGGTTCTTAATGTGATATGTATCCTTCTTGGCCATGTTCTCTGTTTTCTATTATATCTAACAGGTAATATAACTAGACTAGACATATTTTATATATCCAGTAGGAAACAGCACCATGGAGGATACATACCAAGTGTATACGTATATGAGGAATCTTGTAAAAGTGCAAAGAAAATGTCTGTTAGGGAAAAACTACATATAGATTTCAATGTGTTTTTGTACCAAAATAAACGTATCATTTAATACTACTTTTCCACAAAGTGTGTATTTAAAATTCATTCACAAGTTGGGCTGGTGTTGCAGCACAGCAGGTTAAGCAGCCACTTGTAACACTGCCATCCCATATCAGAGTGCCAGTTCGAGGCTTGGCTACTTTCCTTCTGATCCAGCTCTCTGCTAATGTGGCTGGGAAGGCAGCAGATAATGGCTCAAGTGCTTGGGTCCCTGAACCCATGTGGGAGACCATGATAGTGTTCTTGGCTCCTGGCTTTGGCCTGCCACAACTCTGCCTGTTGTGGACATTTGGGAGTGAACCAGTGGGTAGTAGATTCTCTCTCTCCCTCTCTCCCTCTCTCCCTCTCTCCCTCTCTCCCTCTCTCCCTCTCTCCCTCTCTCCCTCTCTCCCTCTCTCCCTCTCTCCCTCTCTCCCTCTCTCCCTCTCTCCCTCTCCCTCCTTCTCCCTCCTTCTCCCTCTCTCTCCCTCTTTCTTTGTGTCTGCATTTCAGATAGATAAATACATCTTTTAAAAACGTATTCACAAGTGGAGTCATACCGTATGTTCCTTTGACCTAGCTTTTTTTTTTTCACTCAGAATTATTCTTTTTAGACAGTGGTATATATTCTGCATTCACTCTTAAGGCTCAATGTTACACTTTTGTTGTGAATATTGTTATTGTTGGGGAAACTTAAAAATTAAATCTCTTGCTGTGGGGAACCGCAGGCTGGCCACCTGTGGGAACCTCCTCTACATGGTTTACAGCAATCGGTCGACCACAAGGCCTACGAAAACAACCAGGTGAAACAGATAAAACAGAATGGCCTCTGCATAAACAACTAGGAAGAATCCAGGTGAAACAGATAAAACAGAATGGCCTCTGCATAAACAACTAGGAAGAACCCAGGTGAAACAGATGAACTTTCGATCTGAGGCTTTCATCTGATTGGATGATATCAGCATAAAGGGACATTGGGATCTGGGTGGGCCGCTGCCGCCGGTGGCCGCCGCGGCTCCTCCTCCTCTTTTCTCCTCTCCCCACTTTCCTTCTGTCCCAACAAGTAAAAGTTCCTTGAGAACCGATGAACAGTGACCGTGTCGTGACTGCGTTGGACCCTCGCTGGCGAGGGTCCGACACTTGCTAACCCAGAAAATCCCTTTCACAAATGTAGAAAAGAAAAAAAAAACATTTTAGTACTGAATAAGCAGTAAAGCAGCCTTGGATTTGTATGCCAGGCAATCGTTAGCTGGGACAGGAAGATATCTCACCATCCTTTTACATAGAAAGCAGATACAATTCATTACACACAGAAGGGCTTAAAAAAGTTTATGGAAAAATATAATTAGAAGTTTATTTTGGTGCAAAATGAAATCCATGCATAGTTTTTCTATAATATGTATTCTCCATGAACTTTTTAAAGACCCCACATACATGTTCTAAAGAGAAAATATGTACTTAAATTGGAGAACTTAATAGACTTGCTATACATATATAGTCCGTCCAAACTTCACCTGGTAGGGGCCGGCATTGTTTTGCAGCAGGTTAAGCCACTGCTTGTGATGTGCATACATATCAGAGCACTAGCTGGAGTTCGAGCTGCTCTGTTTCTGATCTAGATCTCTGCTAATGGCCTGGGAAAACAGTGGGTGATGGCCCACTCTTCTCTCCCCTCCTCTCTCCTCCCCTCCCCTCCCCTCCTCTCCCCTCCTCTCTCTTCTCCTCTCCTCTGCCTTTCAAATAAGTTAATAAATCTTTAAAAATATATCTAGTAATTGAGGTTGCCCTGTGTATGTTTTTATTTAAAGGAAAAAATAACACTATCTCTATGATAAGCAGATAATTGAAGCAAGGCATCTAGGCCAAACCCTCAGGGTATCAGTAGATAGGAGCCCATCTACTTTGACATTAGTGCTTCAAAGCGATGATTTCCAAGTCCTTAAGAAAAATGTTCCTAGGTTGCCTTATGGACAAGAGGCTTATTTGGCCTTTTAAAGAAAGATTTATTTATTTGAAAGTGACAGAGAGGGAGAGACAGAGAAAGAGATCCTCTATCATCTGGTTCACTCCCCAAATGCCCACAACAGTTGGAGTTGGGCCAGGCTGGAGCTAGGAACTCCATCTGGGTGTCCTATGTGGGTGGCAGGAGCCCAAGTGCGTGGACCATCATTTGCTGCCTTCTAAGCACATTAGCAGGGAGCTGGACTGTAAGTAGAGCAACCAGGACTCTAACCAGTACTCAGATATGGAATGCCAGCATCACAAGCAGTGTGTTAACCCACTGTAATTCAGCTTTTAAGATTTGCCTATTTATCAAAGAGGCACAGCTTTATAACTTTTCTCAAGGAAATGCTAAGAAAAGGGAGAAGGGAAAAGCTGGTTCCCTGTTGACCACCAAGAACATGCAGTCCTAGTGTATACTATATATTTATTGATTTCCTTATTAGGCTGTATCTGATTTGTGTTACTGCCAATAATATGCCAATTAACATGTTCATAATATATGCCTTCCTGGGCAGTGTGCAATAATGTCTCAGTTAGTGAGCACTGTTCACATTACTAGATATTTCCAAATTGTACCTGTGAGTATTATACTTCATTTATACTTCCCACAACAAATATAATGTTACCAGCATCACCTATTCATCAACATCAATTACTAACACTCAAAATTTTCATACTTTAAAAACTGGTAATCTGATGGTATGAAATATCATCTTATTACTGCTGAATTTTGGTTTTCCTATTAATTGAGCATATTGCAATATGTTTATTAGCCATTTTTATTTCCTTCTTTGTGAATTGCCCATTTTTATATTATTTACTCATTTTTTCTTTTGAATTTTTAGTCTTTATTATTGATTTATAAGAGTTATTTCAAAATTTAATTCTTTATGTTTAAATATGTTACAAATAATTTCCCAATAATCTCCATTGCCAAAGACATTTACTTTGTAAATTTTAGCCTCTTTTCATTTTATTTATGATGTCTTTTGTCATATAGGAGTTATTTTTTCATTTGAAAGTCAAAGTTACAGAGAAGGAGGGAGGGAGAGAGGGAAGGAGGGAGAGAGAGAAAACGAGAGAGAGAGAGAGAGAGAGAGAGAATCTTCCATCTGCTGATTCACCCCCCAAATTGCTCTAATGACCAGGGCTGGGTCAAACCAAAGCCAGGAGCCAGGAGCCAGGAGCTTCTTCTGGGTCTCCTGTGTGACACAAAGCCCAAAGCCCTTGGACTATCTTCTGCTGTTTTCACAGCTATATTATCAGGAAGCTGGATTGGAAGTAGAACAGCCGGACTCGAACCAGCACCCATATGGAATGCAGGCACAGTGCTGCTGTGGTGGTCTTTTCACTTTGTTGAGTGTTTCCTTTGCAGTACAGAGTCTTTTAGCTTGATATAATTCCATTTGTCTATTTTTGCTTTTATTGACTATGCTTCTGGGGTCTTTTCCAAGAAGTCTTTGTGCCAATGTCTTACAGAGTTTTCCCGATGTTTTCCTCCAGTAACTTGATGGTATCAGGTTATAGATTTAGGTCCTTGATCCATTTTGAGTTGATTTTTGTATAAAGTGCATGTGGAGATCCAGTTTTCCCACCACCATCACCATTTGTTGAAGAGACTGTCCTTTCTATGGGGATTGATTTTACCTCCTTTCTCAAACATTTGCTGGTTGTAGATGGATAGATTAATTTCTGGGCTTTAGATTCTGTTCCATTGGCCTACATGTCTATTTTTGTGCCAGTATCAGGCTGTTTTGATTATAACTGCCCTGTAGTATGTCTTAAAATCAGGTATTGTGATGCCTCCAGCTTTGTTTTTGTTGTTTAGAATTGTTTTAGCTATTCGGGGTCTGTTGTGCTTCCATATGAATTTTGGCATCATTTTTTCTAGATCTGAGAATATTGTTGACATTTTTATTGGGATTGCATTGAATCTTTAAATTGCTTTGCATACTATGGACATTTTGGTGGTATTAATTCTTCCAATCCAGGAACATGGAAATTTTTTCCCTTTTTTATGTCTTCTTCTATTTCTTTCTTTAATGTTTTGCCATTTTCATTGTGAAGACCTTTTACATCCTTGGTTAAATTGATTCTAAGGTGTGTGAATTTTTTATAGCTATTTTGAATGGTACTGTTCTTACAAGCTTTTTCTTAACCCTGACATTGTATACAAATGCTTTTGATTTTTTTAAGTTGAATTGGATTTTTAACTTTTTTTTAAAAGATTTATTTATTTGAAAGAGTTACACAGAGAGAGAAGGAGAGGCAGAGAGAGAGAGAGAGAGAGAGAGAGAGAGAGAAAGAGAGAGGTCTTCCATCCACTGGTTCACTCCCCAATGGGCTGCAATGATCAGAGCTACACTGATCTGAATCCAGGAACCAAGAGCTTCTTCTGAGTCTTCCACGAGGGTGCAGGTGCCCAAAGATTTGGGCTATTTTCTACTGTTTTCCCAGGCTACAGCAGAGAGCAAGATCGGAAGTGGAGCAGCCAGGACTCGAACTGGCGCCCATATGGGATGCTGGTACTGCTAGCGGTGGCTTTATCCACTATGCCACAGTGCCAGCCCCAATGCTATTGATTTTTGTGCATTGATTTTATATCCTACAACTTTACCAAACTCTTTTATGTGTTCTGATGGGCTCTTAGTGGAGTATTTTGGTTGCCCTATGTATAGAATTATGTCATCTGCAAACAGAGGTAATTTGACTCCCTCCTTTCTGATTTGTATCCCTTTGGTTTATTTTTCTTGCCTAATAGCTCTGGCTAATCTTCCTTCCAGAACTGTATTGAATACCAATGGTGAAAGTGAGCATCCTTGTCTGATTCCATATCTTAGTGAAAATGCTTCCAGCTTTTTCCCATCCAGTATGATGTTAGCTGTGGGTTTGTCATACTTGCCTTGATTGTGTTGAGGAATGTTCCCGACAATAGCCTGTGCTCGACCAGGAACCTCTTCCAGGTCTTCCACATGGGTAGCAGGGATGTTAGTATGTGAGCCATCCTCTCCTGCCTCCAGGATGCACTAGTTGGAAGTTGGATCAGAAGACCGAGGTGGGCCTGGATCCCAGCCATTCTAATATGGGATGCAGGAGTCCCAGGTGGAGACTTAGCATGCTGCACCAGTGTCCACCCCTAAAATTTTATTGTTTAGATGTTAGTCTGTGATTGATTATGAGTTAATTTTTATATAAGATATGAGGTTTAGGTTTAATTTTGTTTCTCATGTCCAGTGGCTGTAGCACCATTCATAAAAAATTGATTATTTTTCAATTGAACTACTTTTTTCCCCTTTGAAAAAAAATGAGTTTGCTAAGAGTTTATGTAGAGACTTTATCCTGTCCTCACGGAGGTGAAGCATAACTTACGCTACTTCTCCATAAACACGGGGTGCATACAGTCATTTTCTTTCAAAGATACAGTTTGGAAAGAAGAAAAAGAGTAATTTGATGTAACAAATTTTGTTTGTTTATTTTTATTTATTTTAAAGACAGAGGCATACAGAAGCAGGTAACTCCCATCTGCTGGTTAACGCCCCAACTACCTGCAATAGCCATCATGGTTGGGCTAGGTTGAAGCCAGAATTCAGGAACTCAATCAAGGTCTCCCATGTGAGTGGCTACTGTTAATAATAGAAGAATTGGTATGGGGTATAGGGTATATGGGGATACTCTGTACTATCATCTTTGTAATTTTCCTAAAAATCTAAAATTTTTACAGGAAGTTTAATTTTAAAAAGTTAATTGGGCATATTTGTCTGACTCTGTTTCTGGATTATATGTTATGTGTAATTGATCTGTGTGTCTGTTGGTCTAACAATACCACACATTCTCAATTACTGTTGCTATGTAGTAAGTCTGAAATCAGACTAATTCCTTGCACTTAATTCCTTTTCACGGCTGAGGTATCTTAATCCCCTTGTCTTTCCATGTAAATTTTAGAGTCCTTTTGTCTATCTCGTCTTAGAAATTTTGCTAGGATTTATAGGAATTGCCTCAAATCTATATATCAGTTTAGGAAGGATTGACATCTTTACTGTATTAAGGCTTCTAATCTGTCAACATCATGGCAGTGTTCTCCATTTACTTAGACTCTCTGATTTCTTTCATCAGCATTTTGTTGCTTTCAGTATTCCAGTCTTGTATATGTTTTTTGAAAGATTTTTTATTTATTTATTTGAGACAGAGAGAAACGTCTTCTATCCATTGGTTTACTCCTCAAGTGACCACAATGGCTGGGGCTGGGCTGATTGGAAGGCAGCAGCCAGGAGCTTCTTCCAGGTCTCCCATGCAGGTTTAGAGGCCCAACGACTTGGACTATGTTCTATTGCTTTCCCAGGCCATAGCAGAGAGCTGGATCGGAAGTGGAACAGCTGGGACATGAACCGGTGCCCATGTGGGAATCCGGCGCCACAGGCACCACAGTGTGGGCCCTCCAATTTTGTATAAGTTTTGTTAGATTTACACCTAAATGTTTTTTTTAAACCATTGTTAATGGTGTTCAGTTTTTAATTTCAATTTCCACATGGTCACTGCTAGTATATGGAAATACAATTGACTTTTGCATGTTGATGTTGTATCAGGGAGACCGTGCTGAATTCACTTATTGGTTCTAGGAATTTTATTGTGGCTTAGTTGGCGTTTGTTTAACATAGACCATTAGTTACCTGCAAAGAGGGACAGTTTTGATATGTTGAAATTTCTAATACATTTAGTTCAGTGTACTTTTAATTTCCCTTGGACATTTCTCTTTGGCTCATGGGTTACAAACAGTTAATAACCAGAATGCATAAAGAATTGAAACAACTCAATAGGAAAAAAATCCAATTAAAAAGTAGGCCATAGATCAAAACAGAAATTTTAAAAGGAGTACATACAAATGGCCAACAGGTACATGGAAAAATGTTCAACAAAACTAATCATTAGGGAATTGTAAATCAAGACCACCATGAGATATCATCCTACTCCAGTGAGATTCACTATTGTCCAAAAGACTACCTGTAGCAGAGTGATAATTTGTTTATTGCTGCGCTCTTCACAAGTCAAGATATGAAATCAACCAAGGTGTCCATCATCATATGAATGGATATAGAAAATGTGATATGCACACACACACACACACAGGCACATATAAATAAAAGCATGCACTGGAGTATTACTCAGCCATAAAAAGAATGAAACCTTGTCATATGCAACAACATGGATGGAAATGGAGATCACTATGCTAAGTGAAATAAGCCAAGCACAGAGAGACAAATATTGAATGATCTCATTCACATTTGCAGTCTTTAATAAAGGCAATCTTTTTTTTAATTTTTTGTGATCACATACTTTCAATTAAAGGAAGGAGGAGAGGGGAGGGAGGAGTGTATCATTGTACTCTTGGAATTTTATCTATGAAATTCATGAAATCTGTTGTATATACATTAATAAAATATAATTTTAAAAAGGCGTTCTTATAGAAATTAAAATATGATGGCTACCAGAGGCTGGGGAAAGAATGGAGGATGGAGGATTGGAAAAGATGGAATGATGGCTACTAGGTTATAACTACAAGGAAGGCACTTAATCCAATGTACAAATGGGATCTTAGCGTGCTTCCTGGTCCCAGATGTGACAGGTGCATCCTGGGAACATGGATGTATTTAGTGAACAGTTAAAGAGATTAGGAGTACATGAATTCCAGCTCACCTAAATTTAATTACCTAGTTACACCATACCACCTGGGCTCCACAAAGTCCTGGGAGTTCCCTCTATGCCCACCCAAGGCTGGCAGTGACACACACCAAAAAGAGACCATAAGGGCCCGGTGTCCACTTAATGCTGGATAAATAGAGGCTTTAGTCTGTGAGTACCAGCTCCGTGGTAGAGACCTGTGGGCTTTAATCAAGTGTGAGGTGTCAGCATGGTAAGGCCCAGCTTTGAGCTCCTAGGCATGCTCCTAAGCTCCCTTTTCTGGCCTCTCTGCACAGCTGGAGTTTTGCTTTCTGCTGACATTTGTAGGAGGGGTTGTAGAGGCCTCCTACCTGCAGAAGCTCCAAATCTTCACTCCGTGGTTAAGGGGGCAGGGGCTGGTGCCTCAGCCTGACTCAAGTTTTTCTACAGAGGACCTGGCACCAGGATTCGGCTCTCTCCCCCTCTCCCAAGCAGGAGGCGACTCTCTATGCTGTGTTCCTTGGAGCTGGGGGAGGGGTGAAGGAGGCAACTGTTTCCTTCTTGCTTTTTTCAGTGCGAGTTTTTTCTTATAACAAAATGAGGTACCGTGGTCTAACCTGGCTTCTGTAACTCCTGTGAAGGTGCCTTAGTTGTGTGGATAACTGTCCACCTTGGTGTCTCTGTGGAGAGGTGGTCGCTGGAGTCCCTTACTCAGTGCCATCTTTATTGTGCATCTGTTTTTTTTTTTGATACGTATATTTCTAGTTGTTTTTCTAAACTCTGTGCTATACTCTGGGTAATTTCCTTATATCTGTTCCAATTTGCTGTGTCTTAGTTGATAGCTTTGTTCTATAAGCATTTTAAAGTAAGTACTACATTTTTGCTCCACTTTTCATAATCTTGTGTTTATTTCATATGTAGTGCCCATGGTTTTTAACTGTATGCAGTGAGAATAATAGGAAAAATATGTATACTTTTATCTTTCTAGAAGCAGAATTCCTTCCTTCCTTTTTATTTATTTTTATCTGCTTGAAAGTTGGAGTGACACACACACACACACACACAGAATCTTCTATGTACTAGTACATTCCCTAAATGGCCAAAACAGCCAAGGCTGGCCAAACTGAATCTAGGAGCCAGGCACTCCATTCAGGTTTTCCATTTGGATATTGGGAACCCAGGTACTTGGACCATCCTTTTGCTTCCTCCTGGATCAGAAAACTGGATCAGAAGCTGAGTAGCTAGGACTCCAACCAGCACTCTGATATGGGATGTGAGCATCCCAAATAGTGGCTTGATCCACTGTGTCACAAGGCTCTCTCTTAGCTCATATTTTCACATAGATTTTCTTGAATATCTGGAGATGAAACAAGCAAATGGAAAAACTCAGAAGAAACAAACATGAGAATACTGTCACCTCTCTCAGTTTTGCAGATCGTCTCTGTGCTAGGACACTCATCCATCACTTAGCTAGTATTTTTTTAAATTGTATTTATTTATTTAACTTATTCAAAAAGGAGGGAGAAAGAGTGAGTGTGGGGCTGGGAGAGGGTGCGAGGGAGATAGAATCTTCTGTCCACTAATTTCCTGGTTCACAGCCTGAACCAGACCGAAACCCAGAGCCAGGCACTCATTCTAGGTTTCTACATTGGTGGCAAGGATACAAGTATTTGAACCATCACTTTCTGCCCTTCAGGGCACATGTTAGGCAGAAGCTAGAATCAGAAGCAGAGCTGGGACTCAATCTCAGACACTTTGATATGGAATGCAGGTATGGTACGTGGTGTCTTAAGCCCTGTGCCAAGTAGTGATCCTACTTCCTTAGGCTTGCTGTGAGCCTGAGATGAAAGTTTAAGGTCTTGTCAGGTTTTTTTTTGAGTGTGTACCTTATACCTGGCCATGCATATGACTTGGTAAATCTACCCCCCCACCAATATATGATTACTCTTTTTAAAATAAGAAGCTTATTTTTATTTACTTGGAGGGTAGGGAGACAGAGATGGTTCATCCTCTGGTTTACTCCCCAAATGCCCACAACCACTGGGGCTAGGCCAGGTGGAAGCCAAGAGTCAGAAACTCCATACAGGTCTCCCAGGTGTGCGGCAGGGAACCAAGTGCTTGAGCCATCTTCCACTGCCTCCCAGAAACCACATGAGCAGGAAGCTTGAATCAGAACTGAAACTGGCACTCCAATCCAGGTACTCCAGTATAGAATCGGGGCATCCTAAGTAGTATCTTAATACTTAAATGATACACCTGTCTCCATGGCTGCTCCTGAATGTCATTTCCCAAAGAGTCTCACCTTAGCTTCTCCTCTGGGCCTTAGATGGACTGTGGCATGTCTTTCCATATAATCTCTTGTCCCAGGCATCTGTTGGTGTCATGGCTGGATTATGACCCCACAAAAGTCATACATGGAAGTCCCAATCCCCAGTTCTTCAAAATGTGCCTGCATCTAGAGAGAGCATCTTTAAAGAAGTAATTATGGTAAGATAAGGTCATATGAATAGGTCCTAATCCACCGCGACTGATGTCCTTCCTTATAAGCAGAAATTAGGTGTCATGTACTTTTCACAGTGACCAGTACACATCCTCTATTCACATGCCTAGGTTCCTGCTATCATTCCTCTGGGAAGGCAGATGTGATGACTCAAGTACTTAAGCGTGTACCACCCATGTGGGAGACCCAGATTGAGTTTCAGGCTCCTGGATTTTGCTTGGTGTAGATACAGCTAATGCAGACATGTTAGGGAGTGAACAAGCAGCTGGAAAATCTGTCTCGCTCTGTCTTTCTGCCTTTCACATAAATAAAAAGAAATAAAATGACAAAAAATATGAATAGGAGATTAGTACATAGGCAGCTACAGAATGAACATAATAGGAAGATACTGAGGGCAGAGACTTTAGGGGAAGAACCTTGTTTTCAGGTTCCTAGCCTCTAGAATTGTGAGAAAATAAATTTCTGTTATTTATGCTACTCAGTCTGTGCTACTTTATTATGGCAGCCATTTAGCAAGTTTGTAGTCTCCTTGTATCTTTTGTGAGCAGTGTCTGCTGCATTTCCTGCCTACTCTCAGTTGTGTGAAACCAAGGAGACTGCAGGGATCAATGCTTTAGGCATTATCCAGACAGATTGGAACAGACATACATAATAATTTGCAAATAAGTCTGCTGTGGTTCCTCTGGTTCATGGGTAGGGGCACCACTCTGCCAGTTTAAAGATGGATTTTTTTTCTTGATTGGATGTTTGCTTGTTTGCAGGAAGCATTTGATTATTTTCCTTAAATCCTACAAAACTGATTCAGACAGATATTGGTTGTTTTATCGATGTTTCTGGAGGGAATGAGAGCCTGGAGCTTCATAGCCTGCCATCTCTCCCCATGCCTTTCCTTCCCTTCTTTTGGTATTTCTATCAGAGCCTCTACTCCTATCTTTGTCTCTTTATGGTTCTTTTCTATTTTCCTGCTACTCTTCTCTCTAGGCTGTGCTCTGGATGATTTCCTCAAGTTTGCTTTGTAATTCACTACCAGGACATTTATCATGGTTTTCTCAGCCTATTGAAACTCACACGCCAATGTTTGGGTACCGTTAGTTGTTGCTGGTGAGAATGTGGCTCTCATTTTCCTTGTTGTTCTTTTTCTGATGATCTGTAATTGTAGATTCTATTTCTATCTTCATCTCTATTTCAAATATAACTACTTAAAACTACTTTTTGGATTGCACTGTAATCTTAGTTCTTACAGAAGAGAATACACTGACTTGCCTTGACTGCTACCTGGCTCTCTCATGTTGGTTTCCTAGTACGGTCTGTAGTTTGTGACTGTGTGCTGAGTTGGAGAGCTGTCCTTATAGAACAGTTTTGCTTTTCATTCTTGGACCTTACTGGTGCTGGACAGGATTAATTTTAAAGTTAATTTCTTAAAACTTACATGGGCAGCATTAAGTTTGAACTCCAATGAGCAGAATCTTGTGGTTTTGGGTTACTTATTTTAGCACAGAGTAAGACTATCTGTGTTGTTCCCTGCAGCATATTGGGCCAGTGGGCTTCAGGCAGGGACCTTATTCCAAGTTCCCAGCTCCTAAATAACGTCCCCTGCCTGCTGACAGTCTCTCAACTCTCATAGGCTGTCAGTTCTTGGTATTTGTGGTAGTTATGTTCTTTTTAAAAGATTTATTTATTTATTTGAAAGTCAGAGTTACACAGAGAGAGGCAGAGAGGCAGAGGGAGAGGGAGAGAGAGAGGTCTTCCATCCTCTGGTTCATTCCCCAATTGGCCGGAGCTGCACCAATCCGAAGCCAGGAGTCAGGAGCTTCTTCTAGGTCTCCCGCGTGGGTGCAGGGGCCCAAGGACTTGGGCCATCTTCCAATGCTTTTCCAGGCCACAGTAGAGAGCTGGATTGGAAGTGGAACAGCCAGGACTCGAAGCAGTGCCCATATGGGATGCTGGCACTGCAGGCGGTGGCTTAACCTGCTGTGCCACAGCTCGGACCCCTGTAGTTATGTTCTGTAATATAAGTATAAACATTCGATTAGTGGCTATAGAACCATTGCTCCTAGAGGAAATACAGAGTTCATTTTCTATGATGTTTCACATTTTCATCTACCAATCAATACATAACCTTTTCTAGTGTATGTTTTTGTTTAAAGACACTTTATTTTTATATCCATATCTATATAAAATCAAACACCCCCCCATGCACATATATACACACAGAGGCAATAGCACTGTGACTTGGGCCTGAAGAAAACTTATCTAACATGCACATTTCCTCTTTTAGGACACCTCAGCCCTATTGTCATAGGAACACAACCCTCTGAGTTAGATGATGGCATCCTATTTTACCATTGTAGGAATTGGAGACTAATCACAGTAGCTGGTAGAACATTTTAAAAAATTGAGGCCCATAAAGGTAAGGTACCTTGTCCAAATGTACAAAGCTGATTTGTTCCAGAGCCAAGACTGGTGATATTTCATTGCCAGTCTTGGTGATATTTCCACTGCCTCATTCTGCCTTGGAAAAGTACAAAGCCCTACCAGATGGTAATATGAGTGTTCTTTTAAACTAATAAATATGTGAGTATAAAGGGATGTATGTGCTAAGAGAACAGTGTTTTTTCTTTCCTAACTGAAAACAGCCCAAACCCCCAAGCCTAACACTCCCTTGGGCATTCCATTGTGTAATCTCCTTTAGAAGTTAAATAGCATCTATCAAATTGTGAGCCATATTAAAATGTAGATACTTGAGTTTCATCACAATTTTTTTTATTTTTATTTTTTTTATTTTTGACAGGCAGAGTGGACAGTGTGAGAGAGAGACAGAGAGAAAGGTCTTCTTTTGCTGTTGGTTCACCCTCCAATGGCCGCCGAGGCAGGTGCACTGCGGCCGGCACACCGCGCTGATCCGAAGCCAGGAGCCAGATGCTTCTCCTGGTCTCCCATGCAGGTGCAGGGCCCAAGCACTTGGGCCGTCCTCCACTGCACTCCCGGGCCATAGCAGAGAGCTGGCCTGGAAGAGGGGCAACCGGGACAGAATCCGGCGCCCCGACCGGGACTAGAACCCGGTGTGCCGGCGCCGCTAGGCGGAGGATTAGCCTGTTGAGCCACGGCGCTGGCAAGTTTCATCACAATTAAAAGCTGTGTGCAAATGGAGTTACTATACATGATGTAGGTAAATTATATATACACACACACACACAACACGCACACACACACATGCTCATATTGGCATTTAGCCTTCTATATATATTTTTCTGTTCTTTGTTTTCTCTGTAATTGGATGCTAATTAGGACTTGGGTTTCCTTATTTATTTTTCTCTGTAAAAATTTTTATTGCTTTTCATTTTATTTGAAAGACAGGTGGAGGTAATTTGACAGAGAAAGAAAGATCTTCCGCCCATTGGTTCACTCCGCAAATGCCCACAACAACCAGGACTGGGCCAGGCTGAATGCACAAGCTCAGAACTCAGTCTGGGTCTCCCACGTGGGTCCCAGAGAATCAAGGACTTGAACCATCTACTGCTGCCTCTCAGAGTGCACCTTAGCAGGCAGCTGGATTGGAAGTGGAGGAGCTGGGACTTGAACCTGGCACTCTGATATGGGATGTTGGTGTCCCAAGAAGTGACTTGCCACGTACACAATGCCTGCCCCCATTATTTCTTTTACTTGGCACTCTCTTCTTTTACCCCCGGATTAAATATGTGCTTTTGGCCCAGAACAGTTTTCCCCCTTTAGGGAGAAATAGATTCCTGGCAGAAGTAACCTAGAGTTTCCTATATCTGCTCTCTATAAATTCATAATGGTCTGCAGCTGTAACACTGAAACTTTGAGCTTTGCTGAATTTTTGCAGCATTTATCCAATATTATTGGAGCCACTGAGAAGCGAGAAAATTTCTTATGTTTTAAAATGTATTTAGGGGAACAGTTAGATTTAATTTTTCTGATAGATTGAATTTATTAAACAATTGAGACATTAAGAAATTTAAAGAGTTAGTTTTTGAAGTCATGTGTTTATTCAACTAGCAAATATTGAGGGCCTACGTTAAATTACACATTATACTAAGCTCTGAGATTAAGAATAAGAAAAGATTCTCTTTGATTTGGAGCAGCTCTCATTTTTTCCTCCTCCCTCAACCTTTTGATCACCTTCTTTGTATCTCCTAACTCCCCTTTCCAGTTAGTTACTGGCTTCTGCCAAATATTTTTTATAAAATTTCTTATAACCTAATTCCTGATTCTTGTTTTCTAATATTTCCAAGTAGTCAGCTCCAGCATCGAGGGTCTCATTTTCTAAGTTCCGTTTCCCCTAACAGCAGAGCTTGACACAGAGGTCTGTGAGTGGGCAGTTTATGTGGGAGCAGGAATGAGGGACAAAGGAGTGGAATGGGAAAGGAGAGAAAGCCAACATTAGGAGATGTTATCTAGTTGGGCAGTTCTGGAGCAGCAGGTATGATCATGGTGGAACCTCTGAGGAGCTTTATCAAATATGACTGAAAATTATCCATCTTGGAACTGAAAGATGGAAGCATTTATCCATCAGCTGCATTGTGGCCTCAGGGTGTCACATGCTGTTACCTCCATGTATACATATGTGTCATGTCAAGGGAATTCCCACACACAGCATTAGCACAGCCGTGAGGCATGAAGTGAGAAGTATATGGTGTAGATTCGGTGTGTTAGGCTGGCTGGAGTCTTTTCAGAACTTGTCACTACAATAAAAGGAAGAAGAGAGGCCAAGAGGTTAGCAAGGTTGTAAAAGAGAAGTCTAATACACTCAGTCTTTTTTTTTCCAATATAGTCAGTTCAAATTTCAAGGCAACTATAATTTTGTGTCCCAGCAAATTGTTCTGTCTCTTAGAACCAGAAACAAGGATTATCGATGTTTCAAATTTACATTTAGCCTCTTAGGACTGAATTTATTGCTTGTCTTGCCAATAAAACCACCTCTTCTTGGTTTTCCTCTTACCTCCTGTCTCAGGCTCCTTCGTAAGCTTCTCTTCTCAATAATCCTGAGGTGCTGTTCCTGAGTTGTGCCCATGATGCTCATTGTAAGTTTCTGGATGAGCAGATCCCCATTCCCAGAGTCAGCTGACATCTTTACAGTAAATGACTCCAGAGCCTCTGATTCCTCCAATCTAGGTTCTTTCCTGAGCTCTAGACCCTAAAATTGAATATTACACTGGATAACATCTGAATACCCTACTGGACCTCAAATTTAACAGTTCCTAAACCTGTTCCTCCCCCCCATAGTCTCTGTCTGGGTTACTAGCTAGATCATCTATATACTTGCAAAAAGTTATCTTTAATATGTTTCCCCTTCTCTTCATTCTATACTTTTCTTTTGCCTAAACATTTTGCCTTTCATTGCAATAGCAAAGGTATAGATGCGTTTGAATATATTACCATAATGTTATTGCTGTTGTCTACTGAGAGTTGCCAGAGTGATTGTATACTATATATATCATATTTTCTCAGTCTTTTAAAAGAGATTTATTTATTTATTTGAGAGGTAGAGTTACAGACAGACAGAGGGAAAGACATAAAAATCTTCCATTCACTGGTTCACTCCCCAAATGGCCACAGTGGCCAGAGCTGAGCTGATCCGAAGCCAGGAGCCAGGAGCTTCTTTTGGGTCTCCCATGTGGGTGCAGGGGCCCAAGCACTTGGGCCATCTTCCACTGCTTTCCCAAGCCATTAGCAGGGAGCTGGATTGGAAGTAGAGCAGCTGGGACTTGAACCAGTGCCCATATGGGATGCCAGTGCCACAGGCAGAGGCTTAACCTGTTACACAACAGCACTGGCCCCTCTCAATCTTCTGATCAAAGGCTTTTTTGGGCTCATTACCTATATAATGATTACTGAATTCCTTAGTGTATTTTTAAAAATTTATTTGACAGGTAGAGTTATAGACAGTGAGAGAGAGAGAGAGAGAGAAAGGTCTTCCTTCCGTTGGTTCATTCCCTAAATGGCTGCCACAGCTGGCACTGCGCTGATCCGAAGCCAGGAGCCAGGTGCTTCCTCTTGGTCTCCCATGCGGGTGTAGGAGGCCAAGTACCCGGGCCATCCTCCACTGCCCTTCCTGGCCACAGCAGAGAGCTGGACTGGAAGAGGAGCAGCCGGGACTAGAACCCAGTGCCCATATGGGATGCCGGCGCCACAGGCAGTGGATTAACCAAGTGAGCCACGGTGCCAGCCCCTGAATTCTTTAGTATTTTTATGCAAGGTCTGTTAAAGCGTGGCTCCAATTTACTTTTCTAGCCTCATTCTTGATCTATTATACTTACCTTTAGCAGCATTGATCCTAAGTACACAGTACCTGTGTGTGTTTGCAAGTGCTATTTTGTGTACTTTACTTCCTTTCCAAATTTAGGAGCTCTTAATCCTTCAGAGTTCACCTTATGTGTCACTGCTCCCTGAGGATCTCCCTGAAATGCCTGAGTGAATCATTCATTTTACTATTGCTCTTCTGTCACTTGGCCCTTCCCTGTTTCATACATCACACTACCTTGCAAGGATTGCAGTGTCTATTTGTCCAAACTGTGAGACCTCTGAGAGCATGAATTATATCTTATCTCTTCTGCCTTCTTCTGCCCAGCACTCAACACACCACCTGACACAGAATGTGCCTTTAGTGAATCCTTTCATTCATTCCATTTTTTTTTAAAGATTTATTTATTTATTTGAAAGTCAGAGTTACACAGAGAGAGGAGAGGAAGAGAGAGAGGTCTTCCATCCGCTGGTTCACTCCCCAATTGGCCACAATGGCCGGAGCTGTGCTGATCTGAAGCCAGGAGCCAGGAGCTTCTTCCTGGTCTCCCACGCGGGTGCAGGGACCTAAGGACTTGGGCCATCTTCTACTACTTTCCCAGGCCATAGCAGAGAGCTGAATCAGAAGTGGAGCAGCCGGGTCTCGAACCAGCGCCCATATCGGATGCCGGCACTTCTGCACCACAGCACCGGCCCCATCATTCCTTTATTAATTCATAAATTTAACAACGATTTGGTGAGTGTCTGTTTTGTGTAAGACATTATTTTATGTGTGGGGGGTAGTCCTGAGTATCACTGAGAATGCAGTTTTGTATTGGACCAAAACAAGGTTGTTTACTTGAATGGTTGGTAAATTGGTATTGATTGATGGCAGCAGCACTCATGAATTGAAGCAAATCCCTCACTTTAAGGAAACAACAGTATATGTTGTTGTCAATAGTAAAATTCAACTTGTTAAGCAAAAATTGAAACTGTGGAAAACATGTATCCACTACTGTGTGCTTTATCCCTTTCTAATATTTAGACATTTTAATGATACCAGCAATGTATGCTTTATATTGAATAATGATGTAAAACAAAATTCATAAGATTTGTATAACCCAGTGAAGCAATATTCTCCACATACCCAATATTATAAAATCACACCCAAGAAAAGGATTCTGGCATAAGTCACAATCCATTCAAAGTACAAAATAGATCAATTGAATTTACTGGATCAAGGTATGAAAAGATCATTGGTATGATTTCTTACGGTATGTTGCAACTAGCAATTTAGAAAGTACTATGTGCTAAGTTTTGGTATGTGCTGTGATTTGGATATGGTTTGAGTATGTCCCCTAAAGGTTCATGTTACTGGAACCTTGGTCCTTAGTCTAGTGATGTTGAGAGGCAGTGGAACCTGTAAGAGGTGGGGCCTAGTGGAAGGTAATTACAGCACTGTGAATTCTTCCCTTAGAAGGGATTAATGTAATGTAGTTCTCTTGGGACACCAGTTAGTGCCCGAGAGAGTTGATTGTTTTCAAGGGAGCAAGCCTAGTCCCCGAATCTATCCGGCTCCTGTCTCACCATGTTCCTCTCTCATGCACTCCTGCCTTGGGCAGAAGATCCTCACTAGAGGCTAAATAAATGTGGCCACCCAATCTTGCACTTTTAGCCTCCCAAACTATAAGCTAAAGGAGTCTCTTTTCCTATATATTACCCAGCCTCAGGTATTTTGTTACAGCACCCAAAACCAGGCTGATACAATGGGGTACCAAAGATTGCTAGAATTATCTGAAAGGCTTTGCTCCTTCCTTTTTTAAAAGATTTTATTTATTTATTTGAGAGGTAGAATTAGAGTGAGAGAGAGGCCGTCCACCTGCAAGTTTATTCCCCAAATGGTCAGCATGGCCAGAGCAGAACTGATCTGAAGCCAGGAGCCAGGAGCTGCTTCTGAGTCTTTCACACTGGTACGTGGGCCATCTTCCACGGCTTTCCCAGGCTGTAAGCAGAGTTGGATCAGAAGAAGAGCAGCCAGGATACTAACTGGCACCCATATGGGATACCTGCTCCATAGGCAGAGGCTTAGCCTACTATGCCACAGCGTCAGCCCCTGCTCCTTCCTTTTAAGACTGCATATCTGTATTGGAACAAAATTTTCTTTATATCCTTTAACAAAAACAACAAATAACAATAGATTAAATGAAGAAGCAGATATGACAATCCAATTAGAAACCACATATTAATGATATTTGCAAAAATGTAAAATAATGACAATTCTCAATGATTTTTATTTCAGAAAATATAATTTTAATAAAATATATTATTTATATTAACATAAATAATTGATATATTATTGTCATTTAAAATATACGTAGTGGGTATGCACCATGGTGTACTGAGTGGGTAAAGCTACCTTCTGAAACGCTGGGCATCCCATATGGGTACTGGTTCCTGTCCTGGCTGCTCCACTTCCAATTAATTCAACAATCAGCTTTCTGCTGATGCACCTGGGAAAGCAGTAGAAGATGGCCCAAGTCCTTGGGCCCTTGCACCCATGTAGGAGACCCGGAAGAAGATCCTGGTTCCTGGCTTCGGATCAGCACAGCTCCGGTTGTTGCGGCCATCTGGGGAGTGAACCAGCAGATGGAAACATCTCTCTGTCTCTCTGTCTCTGTCTCTGTCTCTGTCTCTCCCTTCTTTTCTGTGTAACTCTTTCAAATAAATAAATGTTTTTAAAGAGATGATTACAAAAATAGCTTTAGTCACTTAAATGAAATCCTCCTAAATAGCAAGTAGTAATACACATTAGAAGGCTTGAATCTCCTAGAAGTAGCTTCTGGTTATCTTATCCTAGACAGTGTGCATCTCCGATGGCAGAGCAATTAACAGTCTTGCCCAGGTGGAGCAGTTTGATTTCTGACAGTCTAGGAAGGAACAAAACTTCCCTTCCGAGCTCTGGATTTGACAGTAGAAATGTTGGAGCCTGCTAAATTTGCAGTTCTTATTTATTTATGAAAAGGAGGAAGGAGGACTCAACATTTTGCGTGTTGTATAATTCTTATAACAATACTCTGGGGTAAGCATTATTACTAGACTGTTTTTCATAGGAGGACTAATATCCAGTTTAAGGATAAGGATGATGCCAGTTTTCGTTTATAGGAAGCTTATGAGTAAACTTGGACAAATAAGATATTCTAAAGACATTTTAAAGTTTTTAAATTTTGAAATAATTTTAAAGCTATAGGAAATTTCAAAAGTAGTATAGAGAGCATGTGTGCTTTTCCCTCACTTTCTCCCAAATAGTACTTATTCAAGAACATTTTAAGCACCTCAGAAAACACCCATACCTATTAGCATTTCACTTTCTCTCAGTCCCAGAAAATACTAATTTGTCTTTATATATTCATTTATTCTAGATATTTCACTTAAATGAATCATACAATATGTGCCCTTTTGTGTCTGGCTTCTTTCATTTAGGATAATATTTTCTTCTTTACTTTTTTTTTATTTTTGACAGGCAGAGTGGATTTACATTTTTAATTGACAAAATTGTATCCATTTATCCTATACAACATGTTGTTTGGAACTGTGCATGGATTCAGATTTCATCCATGACATAGCATGTGTCAGTACTTATAATCAGCTAGATAATATTTCATTACAAGGACAGGCCATGTCTTATTCATCTTGCATCAGTTGATGGACATTTGAGTTGTACTCATGTTTTGGTGGAAATAAATGCTGTTGTTAAGAACATTTTTGTACACTTTGAGTTTTTTTTATTTAGTAAATATAAATTTCCAAAGTACAGTTTATGGATTACAATGGCTTCCCCCCCATAATTTCCCTCCCACTCGCACCCCTCCCATCTCCAGCTCCCTCTCCCATTCCATTCACATCAAGATTCATTTTCAATTATCTTTATATACAGAAGATCGATTTAGTATATATTAAGTAAAGATTTCATCAGTTTGCACCCACACAGAAACACAAAGTGCTTTGTACACATTTTTGCATGGACTTATGTTTTCAGTTTTCTTGGGTTTATATCTAGAAGTTGAATTGGTGAGTCACATGGAAACTCTATGCTTAGTTTTTTGAGGAACTTACAAAGTAGTTTCCAAAGGTGCTGTGCCATTTCACATTCCTGCCCATAGTGTAGCCAGGACATCATGGCCAAGACTTGTGATTGCCCACTTTTGATAGGTACAGTCCTAGTGAGTATGAGGTAGTATCTCAGTATGGATTTGATTTAATTTCCTTTAAGGACTAATTATATTAAACATGTTTTCATTGGTTTATTGGCCATTTGTGTATCTTCTTTCTTTTTTAAGGTTTATTTTATTTATTTGAAAGGTAGAACAAGAGCAAGAGAGCGAGTCAGAGTGAGAGCGAGAGCACGAGTGAGCGCGAGCGAGAGCAAAAAGTGAGCGCGAGCGAGAGCACGAGTGAGCGCGAGCGAGAGAGGTCTTCTAACCTGTGGCTTAGTCCTCAAATGGGCACAGCTGCTGGGACTGGGCCAGGTGGGAACAGCCAGGAGCCTCATTCTGGTCTCCCACATGGGTGCAGGGGCCAAAGCACTTGGGCCATCCTCCACTGCTTTTCCAGATTCATTATCAGGGAGCTGGATTGGAAGTGGAGCAGCTGAGATTTGAACCAGTGCTCACATGGGGTGCAGTCTGTGCAGGCAGCAGGTTAACCTGCTACAGTACAACACTGACCCCTTGTATATCTTCTTTCAATAAATGTCTGTTTAGATGTGTACAACTCAAATGTTCATTGACTGGTGAAGGATAAATAAAATATGGCCAAGCCATATAGTGACACTGTTTTTTTTTTTATAAGAAAATTTTATTTTCTAGAACTATTTCAGGTTCACAGAAAAAGTGTGTGGAAGGTACAGAGAATTTCCCACATGTCCTCCACCTCTAACACGTGCATAGCCTCTCCCACTCTCAGTGTTGTACCAGAGTGGTACACCTGTGATAACTGATGAACCTATACTGACATCATTATCACCTAAAGTCCATAATTTACATTAAGTGTGCTCATTGTGTTGCATATTCTATGAATTTGACCAGTTGCATAATGGCATGTATTCACCATTGCAGTATCGTACAAGACACTTTTCCCTGCCCTATACTCCTCATGCTCCATCTGTTCTGTTCTTCCTTCACTCTGCCTTAGCCCTAGCAAATAATAATCTTGTTACTGGCTCCATAGTTTTATCTTTTCCAGAATGTCATATAGTTGGAGTCAAGTAATATGTACCTTTTCCACGTTACTTCTAGTAATATGCATTTATATTTCCTCCATGTCTTTTTATGACTTAATAGCTCATTTTTTAAAAGAAAACTATTTATTCATTTATTTATTTTTTAAAGATTTTATTTATTTATTTGAGAGGTAGAGTTACAGACAGTGAGAGGGACAGAGAGCAAGGTCTTCCTTCCCTTGGTTCACTCCCCAAATTGCTGCAACGGCCGGAGTTGCGCCGGTCTCCCATGCGAGTGCAGGGGCCCAAGCACTTGGGCCATCTTCCACTGCCCTCCCGGGCCACAGCAGAGAGCTGGATTGGAAGAGGAGCAGCCGGGACTAGAACCAGTGTCCATATGGGATGCCAGCGCTGCGGGCAGAGGATTAACCTACTACTCCATGGCACTGGCCCCTATTTATTTATTTTTAAAGATTTATATTATTTTGAAAGCCAGAGTTAGAGAGAGGGAGAGATAGAGATAGCAAGATTTTCCATGTACTGGTTCACTTGCCAGATGGCTGCAAAGGCCTGTGCTGGGCCAGATTGAAGCCAGGAACCAGGAGCTTCTTATGGATTTCCCATGTGGGTAGCAGGGGCCCAAGCACTTGGGCCATCTTCTGCTACTTTTCCTAGACCATTAGAAGGGAGTTGGATTGGAAGCAGAGCAACCTGGACATGAACTGGTGTCCATGTTGCAAATGGAGGCTTTACTGGCTATGCCACAGTGCCAGACCCTAGATTTGTTTATTTATTTGAATGGCAAGATGTCAGAGAGAGGAAAGTCACAGAAATAGAGACAGAGGGGAGAGAGAGAGAAAGCAAGAGCGAGCACCCAACAACCATGAACCAAAGCCAGGAGCCAGGAATTCCATTCCAGTCTCCCATGTGGGTGGTAGAAGCATATGGGCCATCCTCTACTGCCTTCCCAGGTGCATTAACAGGAAGTTGGATTGGAAGCGAAGCAGCTGGGACTTGAACCAACACTCTGATATGGAATGGTGGCCTTGTAAGCTGCGACTTAACTGGCTGTGTCACAATACCAGCCCAGCTCCTTTTTTTTTTTTTTAAGTTTTAGTTATTTATTTGAAGGTCAGAGTTACCCAGAGAGAGGTGAGGCAGAAAGAAAGAGAGGTCTTCCATCCACTGGCTCACTCCCCAATTGGCCGCAATGGCCAGAGCTGCGCCGATCCAAAGCGAGGGGCTAGGAGCTTCTTCCGGGTCTCCCACATGGGTGCAGGGGCCCAAGGACTTGGGCCATCTTCTACTGCTTTCCCAGGCCATAGCAGAGAGCTGGATCAGAAGTGGAGCAGCTGGGACTAGAAGTGGCACCCATATGGGATGCCAGCACTGCAGGCAGTGGCTTTACCCGCTATGCCACAGCACTGGCCCGCTCCTTTCTTTTTAACACTGGATAATATTCCATTGTCTGGCTGTACCTACCACACTTACGTATTCACTCCTCCATTGAAGGGACATCTTGGTTGCTTCCACATTTTGGCAGTTAGTGACAAAGCTGTCATAAACATCTGTGTACAGATTTTGTGTGGAGGTAAGTTTTTGATTTATCTGGGTAAATACCAAGGAATTTAATAACTGTATTGTATATTTAAAAGAAACCGCCAGGATGTCTTCTGAGGTGACTGCAGCATTTTGCATTCCCACCAGCAATGAAATTTCCTCACCAGCATATGATGTTGAGTTTCTTTTCATATGCTCAGTTATCTCCTGTAGATCTCCTCTGGAGAAATGTATACTCAGTTTTTTTTTTTTTTTTTCGCCTGACCCGTTTGTTTTCTTCTTGTTAAATAATGAATTCTTTGTGTATTTTGGATAACAAATGGTTCTTTTGGAAATACTTTCTCTCAGACTGTGGCTTATTCTTTAATTTTCTTTATATTGTCTTTGGCATGTCAGAAGTTTTTAAAATAAATCAATAAAGTCCAGTTTGTCAGTTATTTCTTTCAAAGATCATACCTTTGGTATTGTATGTAAAAAGTCTTTGCCAAACCCAATGTCATCTACATTTTCTTCTATGTTCTCTTATGAGTTTTCTGGTTTTGCATTTAAGTTCCTCCTTGCCTTTGTGATCAGAGAACACATTTTGTGTGATGTCAAATGTTAAATTTACTGAGGCTTGTTTTTGTGACTAACATAGGGTATATTCTAGAGAATGTCCTTGTGAACTTGAGAATTATTTATTTCCCTGGTAGAAATATGTAAGACTGTTCTATAGGTATATGTTAGGTCTAGTTGGTTTATAATGGTGTTAAAGTCTTCCATTTGTTTTGGATTTTATTTCTGCTATTGTATCCAGTAATTGAAAGTATAATATTGAAATCTCTATTTTCTGTTGACTTTTCATAACTATTAATTTCTGTGAAGTTTTTCTTCATTTATTTTTTTGATTCTGTTTTTTGGTGATTGTATATTTATAATTGCTATGCATTTCTGATGATTTGATTCTTTCATTATTATAAAGTTTCCTTTTCCCCCTATGGTCACAAATTTTGTTTTAACATAATTTTTAACAGCTATTTCTTTTTGGATTACTGATTGCATAGTTTATTCCTGTTGATTAAATGTTTCCTTTTTCTTACTCATAAGTGGTTTAAAATAACAATGTTGACAACTCTAGAAATTAGATCCTTCCCTTTTCCTTGGGATTTGTTGTGGTTGGTTTTGCTGTTCACTTATTTATTCAGTTTTTGGATTAATTCTTTAAGTCTATATTCTTAGTTATCTGAAGCCACTTAAGTCTCTGGTTGGTTAGCTAATGATTAGATAGTAACTTCATTATACAGTTTCAACCAAAAAGGCTTCTAGTCTTTGCTGAAGTGCTTTGTGTATGAGTTGAGATATGCCTCTCAATGCTCACCCAGGCAGTTTACAGTTTTACCTTACCTTTGTGTTCCTGCTTGTGCAGAACCTCAAAGATACCCAGCGATGAGAGATTAGGGACTTTTCAAGTCCATCATGGCCATCCACACAGCCCAGACATGCAGACATCTCTTTGTATGTACATGTTTTCCTATCTTACCAAGAATATATTGCAGCCTTTGAATGCACATAGCGATGTGGGTGAATTTTGCAAACACTGTGTAGACTTAAATAAGCAGACCAAAATATTCTGTACGATTTCATTTTTATGAAGCTCTAGAAGAGTAGTGATGAAAAGCACACTGGTGTCCACAGATCAGTTAATCCTGTTCACATTTTGCCTCATTCCCAGAAAGCTTCAAAGTGCCCTAAAAGCATTATCTAACTACATTCTGAAATGAGTAAGGAGAAAAGAAAGAGGAAAACATAGAAGATGTATGTGTAAATTAGAAGGTGATGGAGAGAGAACTCTCAAATATAGCCTGAAAAATTATGACATGGTGACATGATGAATGACAATAGGGATGATACAAGGATGAGTTTACATGGTTTGAAGTGATATGGTAAATTTTAGGATGATAAGGAGATCGGTGTTCCACACATGGCAAATATTACTAGGTTATATGCTGGTTCTTTGGAATCTGGAAGTCACCTGTCTCACTTATTTGTCTAAAGCATATGAGACTTTCCTAACACTTCTCTTTATATAGAGACCAAATATGAGGGTACTTCAAAAAGTCCATGGAAAAATAGAATTAAAAGATGTTTATTTTGTTGCAAAATTTTAGAAATCCATAGTTTTTTGTATTTCCATGAACTTTATTTATTTACTTTTAAAGATTTGTTTATTTATTTGAAAGGCAGAGCAACAAAGAGAGAAAGGGAAAGGGAAAGGGAAAGGAAGAGAGAGAGAGCGAGAGCTTCCATCTACTGGTTCATCCCCCAAATGCCTGCAACAGCCAGGTCTGGGCCAGGCTGAAACCAGAAACCAGAAACGCCATCTGGGTCTCCCACGTGGGTGGCAGGGACACAAGTATTTGGGCCATCTGCTTCTGCTTTCCCAGGCACAATAGCAGGGAGCAGGATAGGAAGCAGAGCAGCTGGTACTTGAACCTGTGCTTTGATATGGAGTGCCAGTGTCTCAAGCGGCAGCCTAATTTGCTACACCACAACACTATGCCCTATATGAAGTTTTTGAAGGCTCCATTTATGTTGTGCATGGATTTCAAAACTTATTGTGCCAAAATCTTTCCATTCTTTGAACATTTTGAAGTTCCTCTGTATGTGGGATCTTCTTTCCTTGAGGAGTTGATTTATACTTGTTTGTATTTTTGAATATGATTTATATACATTGTTTCATTTCTGTTGTTTCGTCATGTGCGTATAGAAATATCTACCTTTGTATAGTTGGGAAGAGTAAATGAAAATGTTTGTGGAAAGTCCTTCAAAAACTTTGAAGCCATGTGCATTACAAGGTAGTATTTAGAAGGCTAGAAGTCTGGAAAAGAGATTGGTGCAGATAATGAAAAAGGGGAATGAATGCAACTCCTTCCATGCCTTTACTCACAGAGTACTATAAAAGTTGAAATGATTAAATGACTGATTAATAACTCTACCCTGCTTGGCTCAAGTAAATTTTTGGATATCCTGGTGTGTGTAGAAGAACAATGTGATGAATACTTTTATTTCCCTGAGTGAAACAGAAATCAGATGAGAAATTCTGGCCTGCCCATTTTTGCTGTTGACTGAGGAGGCCAGGGGCATTGATCGTTTTCCAGACATGGAACCAGTTTTGTGTTCCCCTTGCTGATGAAATACAGAAGGCTTTGGGAAATATGCATGCCCCTCTCATATTTATGAGGCCCGGGTTTGAAATGGAAAATGTGATTCTAGAGTGGAGAAATTGTGAGAAGCCATGAGTGTGGTCTGAAGTCCCCAAACCTTTGTTGTTGTTGCTTTCAGTGATGTGTTAAAGAGCCAAGACTCCAAATTCTGAAAATAAGTACTTTTGGAAATGGGACAGAGACAAAATAGTAATAACATTCTTTGCATGGGTTCCTGTTCCATCCAAATGCCTGAAACCGTTGGTGTCACCATTTACTTAGCCTGAGAGCGAACGCTTAGACTCAGTAAGCTTATATACCTTATAGACGTAAAAGGAGAAGGATGATGAGGAGAATTAAACTAGGGTGTGAAAAAAGAAATAGGAAACAGAAAATAAAAGTAACCAAGAAGCCTGAGCGTTTCTAGAGGATGGTCTAATGGATTATCCTAGTTGGTGAGAGCAGTGCTCCTCAAATTTTATTTTGTAAAATTTTATGCATTTTATTTATTTGAAGGGCAGAGAGAGAGAGAGAGATATCTCTTAGATTTCCCTTCTGTTGGTGCACTACCTCCCCCACCTTCCAAATGCCTGCAATGGCCAGGACCAGACCAAAGTCAGGAATCTAGAACTTAACGGAGTCTTTCACGAGGGTGTGGTGGCAGGAACCCATCCCCTTGAGCTATCCCTGGAAGTGCATTGGCAGGAAGCTGGGGCAGAGAGAGGAACCAGGACTTGAGCCCAAATACTACAATATGGGATGTGCGCCTATGAAGTGGAGAGTTAAACCTGCTGCACCAAATACCTATGGCACCTCTCCCCCAACTTTAAAGGGCATGTGAATCCCCTAGAGATTTTATCAAATTTCCTAGGTATAGGGTGAAGCCAGGCTATGGTGCATTTCCTTCAGGCTCTCAGATGGCGATGATGTTGCTGGCCTGAGAACTACATTGGAGTAGCAAGGTCAAGAATGTGTGGCTGGACGTCTTGCTGAAAGTCAGTCTTAACAATTTCAATAAAGATAGTTATATTTATGAAAACCTAATACTTCTTTTTATACTGTTATTAAATTTCTATATACTACCATTTGAAATCATTGACCAAAAATAAAGGCATTTGTCTGGCCATGTCACCATGAGGTTTTTTTTTTTTTTTTTCCACTCATTGCTTGTTTGGTTAGGTCCCTTGGCAAATACTTTGTGAACAAGTTAAATCTGTTCCTCTGCTAGACAGTATCCTAGCCCAGGCTGCCATCTGGTGAATGTGCATAACATCCAGGTGGTAGGCGTGTAGTCATGGAAAGGGCCCTGGGGAGGCAGAGAGACCACCTGTCTTCTAGTTCCAGCTCTCGCAGCTCCTCCAGGATCTTGAGCTGTACAGCTATACAATGGAGCTGTTTTTTGCTTTGTAGAATGATTATGGATGTTTGTTTCATCAGAGATCACAAAGCATCTAGACCTTTGCTTATAAAGGGCACTCAGTAAATACTTACGGAGCCCTTAAGGCATTCGGATCTGGCTGAAGAGCCCATGAGAGTATTGTAGGCATGGAAAGCCAAGACACCCTGGAAAAGAAAAAAAAAGAAGACCTAAATGAAAGATCTCTGCGAGTGAGATCCCAGTGGAAAGAATGGGGCCATCAAAGATGGAGGTACCTTTCTCTGAAGGGAGGAGAGAACTTCCACTTTGACGATGACCCTATCGGAATAAGATCAAAGTCGGTGAACCCTAAAGGCTTCCATAGCCTTGGCAACTCATGACTAGAGCCTAGGGAGATTACTGACACCATAAACAAGAGTGTCACATTGTTAAGTCAACAACAGGAGTCACTGTGTACTTACTTCTCATGTGGGATCTGTCCTTAATGTGTTCTCCAATGTGAAGTAATGCTATAACTAGTACTAAAACAGTATTTTTACACTTTGTGTTTCTGTGTGGGTACAAACTGATGAAATCTTTACTTAGTATATACAGAATCGATCTTCTCTATATAAAGATAATTGAAAAAACAAACAAACCTGGTGTTAAATTGGAAATTGCATAGAAAATTAATTTTTAAAAAATATCATGTAGGATCTCTGTCTTTAATGTGCTGTACACTCTTATTTAATGCTATTACTAGTACTCCAACAGTATTTTTTCACTTTGTGTTGCTATGTGGGGACAAACTGTTGAAATCTTTACTTAATATATACTAAACTGATCTTCTGTATATAAAGAGAATTGAAAATGAATCTTGATGTGAATGGAAGGGGAGAGGGAGCGGGAAAGGGGAGGGTTGCGGGTGGGAGGGAAGTTATGGGGGAGGAAGCCATTGTAATCCATAAGCTGTACTTTGGAAATTTATATTCATTACATAAAAGTTTTTTTTTTTAAAAAAGAGTATCACTAAATAGTTTCATATCTTCCAGGCTTTGGCCAGAATAAGTTGAAAAGGAAGGGGGGTTGAGGATGGAAAACATCCTTTGTAAAAAGGACTTCACTAATCTGTCCCCTCTCCTTTAACTCTTGTGGCTTTAGTTGCTCAAACTTTCTTCTATTGAAGGTCTAATGGGTTAGCTGTTTAGCTGCATTAAATGCAAGTTGCTTCCTGCAGGGAGCAGGATCCTTTGTTTTATGAGAAAATTGGTCAAAGGACGTTAATGTTGACCGTTTCTCCTGTTTGCCCTCCTTTGCAGACTACTCCTCTGCTGTTCAGAAATTTTCCCAGACACTGCAATCATTTCAGTTTGATTTCATCGGAGACACTCTGACTGATGACGAGATTAACATTGGTAAGTCTTCAGCTCCATGTGACCATGTGCCTCTCCAGGGAGGTCTGAGACCGTGCAGCCTCCTTGGTCTGAGGGCGCAGAGCACCTGGACATCTTCATTGCCTGTGGCCCAGTGCCAAGCCAGTGGGAAGCTGCTAAGGAAGGATAAGGAAACATTGCCTGCCAGTCCCATTTCTCCCTCCTGCAACAGCAATCCAAAGATATCTGTTAAACCTCCACTGGGGCCTGTGACTCAGTCTGCATGGGAACTTTGCCTTAAAGTATTTAATACATGAAAATAGCTATTTTCATAGAGGATTAACTAGGCTGATTTTTTTCTGCTTATTTTCCAAGATTCCTTTAAGGGACATATCCTCCTAGAATGTTTACAATTATATATGTATAACTTTTCAGGCAGCAAAGAGTTTTGACATCTCTTTTGGTAACCGAGTTTAACAAATTGCTGTATTAGCTGTGTGATCTTGGCCTAGCTGTTTCCCCTCCTAGACTCTTAGTCTTGTTTTTCTTGTAGAATGGAGTTACTATATCTCTCTCAAAGATGTTAAAGAGGAGATTGAATGGTAGACGCTAAAAGAACTTTGTGGTTATATTAGTTGCTATAAAGTTAAACCAACTAACTATGGCCCTTGAGCCAAATCCAACTCTTAAGCTGTTTTTGCAAGTGAAGTTTTATTGGAATACAGGCACACCCATTCTTAATATTATCCATGGGTGTTTTTGCAATACAACAGCAGCATTGGGTAGTAGTGACAGAGACTGGGTGACCTGTAAAAGTCTAATATATTTACCTTCTTGCCACTTAACAAAAACTTTATTGACCCTTGATTTAAAGGATTAGTGGAAAGCATTTGCTAGATGAGAACAATGAGCCACAGAACTGTTATGAATGATGTAATATTACTGGAAAAATAAGTCGATGTTAAATTTATAATCCCCAGAATGAAAACATAAAAATATGTTGATGTTAAAGAATGCCTGTTGTAATAAATTTGAATGATATATACAAGTATAAAATTGCTTATAATGATAAGATATTCCTGTATAGAAGCAATGTGTTGGCTGTACTTGCTATATGATCTCTTAAGTCTTTTCTTATAAATGTATCTTTTCTTTGTATGCAATTTAGTCCATACTGAATACATTATTTTTATCTTTTCAGCCTAGCATTTTTGTCATAAGAATTTTTCTATGTCATTTAAAATTTTTTTGTAAGTCTCATGTGGGGCAAGGACATTATTCTGTTCATTGCTGTTTACCCAGCACAAAGGGATACCTGTCAGATTGTAGATGCTCAATACATGCTTTCTGAATGAATGGATAGTAGATTGCTTTGAGTTTCACTGTTATAGGAAATAGAATATTTTAACAAATCATTGGACATTTAACATGTTTCCAATTTTTAATATTTTGCGTAGTACTGAAATTACTATTTTTATGGATGTGATTCAGATTCCTAAGTGACTTGGTTAAATGACGCTGCATAGCTAGTGAGGTAAATATTGATTTGGATTCTTTCCTTTTTCTAGTTCATTCTGTGTCTGCAAATCTGTCTTGACCCAAGGGTATGACTCATTTAAAAGTTAATATCATGGGTTGTGGAGTTAGACAGCCCAAATTGAATTTTATAACTTATTAGCTGTGTAACCTTGGTGAGCAACTTTACCTCTTTGAATGGTAATTTTTGGCATGTGTAAAATGGTGATGAGATCATCCAGGCCACGTGTATGCAGTGGTTAAACAAATGTTATCTAGTTTAATATTACTGTCACTTTAAGATTTAATTTCTTTGTATTTCTATCTTAAAATAACTGTTACTTGACTCTTACTTGGTGACTTGGGAGACTGGGGAATACATGGTACATGGAATGCCTCTTTTTTTTTTTTTTTTTGCTAGAAAGGTCTGACTCTGAATAGGTGCCCATTGGCCCCAAAGGCAACCAGCAAAGCTGAGAGACTTTCTCCTGTCATGCTTTATTTTGAACTTTGTGCTTCAACTCCCTCAGCTCTGTGAAGTTCAACACAAATGTGAACAAGTGCAATACAGGAAAAAGGATGTGTGAGCTTGTACATAGTAACTTATAAAGAAAGATACAAATGACTCTCTGGCCCTGCCAGGTGCCTTGGGTGTCTGTGGCCTTCATGAGAGCTTCTGGTTGTGACGTCTTTGCTTCTTAGTGTATTATTTACAATAACTCTTTAACTCTGTTACCATTTGCCTGCCAACCTCTGAGACTCCTAGTTATCATCTGACTACTGCTCTTAGGGGCACTGACTAAATGAACTGACTCTTATTAAAGGGGACTGGCTGAAGAGAGACTTTGAGATTTCATTGGCCTGCATGGTCATTGTCCTGGTTGAATCTGTCATTTTGAAAGCTGGGACTTGTGGTAGTGAGAAGAAGAGCCAATGCTCCCAACAGCTGAGGCTGAAGTTCTTTGGAGGCTTTGTGAAGAAATCCATTGTGGGGGCTCTTCTGGGAGTCTATTGTTGGGAAAGAACAGTTGCTTTGGAAGCTAAGATAGCAGAGTATGTGGTGCCTGCCAATTGCCAACTCTATTGGCCCCACTCAGTACATTGTCTCTTTCATTAGAAAAACTAGTGAAAGTACAGTTTAGGATGAGATTTTTGCTTGTGCTTTCATATTTCCCATTACATATGCAGGGGGCCTTTCCCCAGCCAATTTTTCATGAGGACTCCAAGAGGTAACCCAAGAGCATTAACCCTGTTGTTGGTACCAGTTATCTAGCAGAGCTGACAGTGGTTCCCAGAGTGCATGAGGAAAGCTTGAGACTTCTCTGAAGAGTACCTTTCCTGGATGATCATTTCTAGGGCGGATGCTGAACACCATGTACAGTGGGGACAAGTGAGAGGGGATAAATCACTGCCTAGACCATGAAATTTGTCACTGCTATCTATCTAGACAGCTGTGCTTTCAACTGAAATTCACTAGCCTTTTCTGTATGTTTAAGGCTCAGTAACCAAAGAGAATCCCAGTTGTTTTAGGGAGTCATGTGTCTACTTCAGATTTGAGTTTCATCTTTTATCTATGGGATCTTGGCAATGTTCCTTGAGCTTGCTGAGCCTCTGTTTTCCTTATCTGTAAAATGGAGAGTATGATATATATGAAAAGGTTGTGAAGAGTAGATGAGACAACATATATGTCAGAAAGTGTATGTAAACAATTTAGCTCAAGGTCTGGCCTATAGTTGGTGCTCAGTAATTTGCAGTTGTTATTGATCCTACTAGGAAGGTGGTAGAAGCTAATTTGTAGAAGCAAGTGTTGACTTGAAACCGCAACTTGCTAATTAACTACAAAAGGCAAATGGAGAATCATAAAATGTTAGTGTTGGCAGGTATGTTAGAGAATGTCTATTTTAGTTTTTTCTAATACAATTTTATACCAGAATCACCTAGGGATCTTGTTGATCCAGAGTTTCAGAACCTATCTTACACCAAAAGAACCAGGTCTAAGAACCTGAATCTCTAAGAAAGTGTAGGTCCCCAGTCTTTTAAAGAATATTTTTATGTATTTATTGAGAGGTAGAGTTACAGACAGAAAGTGGGAGAGGCAGAGAGAAAGTTCTTCCATCTGCTTGTTCACTCCCCAAATGGCCACAATGGCCAGAGCTGAGCCAATCTGAAGCCAGTAGCCAGGAGATTCTTCCATGTCTCCCACGTGAGTCCAGGGGCTCAAGCATCTGGGCCATCTTCCACTGCTTTCCCAGGCCATAATAGAGAGCTGGATCAGAAGAGGAGCATCCAGGACTTGAACAGGCACCCATATGGGATGCTGGCACCACAGGTGGAAGCTTAGCTCATTACACCACAGCACCCAAGGTCCCCAATTTTTACATGGTCATCAATGAGCATATTGGATCCCTAGGATATATTTCATGCTTTTTCAAACTGTGCTGCTTGCATCCTTAATGTCTTCCATCCACCAAAGCTCAAATGAAGCAGCTATTTGTATTGAGTATCCATGTAAGAATTTGCTGGAAGATTGGAATTTGCAAATTTAAAGAGAAGCTGATAAATTTAGAGTGCTTAATAAATAATAATTGTTTTGAGCACTTTATATAAATGAGAGAGATGAGAGAGAGAATACACACACACCGGTAGTTCATACCCTCCCCCAAATTCAATTAATGAAGAAAATGGGGCCCAGAAGTGAGGAAGTGGTTATTGGAGCTCTCACACAGCTATATAGTACCAGATTTACAATGTGAACCTGTGTCCTAAAGACTAATTGATTCATTCAATAAATTTTATTGAGCACCTGCAATAAACCCTGTCACCGAGTTTCTGTTCAGGTAACTATGGGCAAATGACTTCCACTTTCATCTGTTTTCCATTACTATACTTCAATACCTGGAGATATAATTGATTTTTTTTTTGACAGGTAGAGTTATAGACAGTGACAGGGAGAGACAGAGAGAAAGGTCTTCCTTAAGCTGGTTCACTCCCCAAATGGCCACCATGGCCGGTGCTGCGCCGATCTGAAGCCAGGAGCCAGGTGCTTCTTCCTGGTCTCCCATGCAGGTGCAGAGGCCCAAGCACTGGGGCCATCCTCCACTGCCCTCCTGGGCCACAGCAGAGAGCTGGACTGGTAGAGAAGCAGCTGGGACTAGAACCCGGTGCCTATATTGGATACTGGCACCGCAGGCAGAGGATTAATCAAGTGAGCCAGCGTGCCGGCCCCAGATGTAATTGATTAAAGGAAGAGGTTTATCTAGCTTATAGTCTTGGAGTCTGATGGTTTAAAAAGCATGGTTTTGGCTCTGGTGAAGACCTCATGCTGTATGGCATCATGATACTGGGAGCAAGAAGGAGAAATTGAATGGTGAGGCAGGCTGCCAGAGACTAGGGTCCCATAAGAACTTTGTTAATTCCTCACTAGGCCCCACCTCTTCAAGGTTCTACCACTCATAACATTGCCACACTGGGGACCAGGCCCCCAAGATAGGAACCTTAGTGGACAAACCACATTCAAACCACAGCAACTTTGTATTTATCATAGTACTAGGAGCCACAAAGAAGAATGTTTCCCAGTAGGCTTAAGAGAATCTGCTTGCTGTCTTTTGAGGATCCCTGATATATGCTTGTTCATTAGTAAATCGGAAGAGAGTGTGTGTCTACGAAGTGCCATAGACCAAGGATTCCGAGATAGAGAACACATCTCCCTGACCTCAGAGTTCTCGTAGTCTATTGAAGGAGGCAGATGAGTAAACAGAATTTCAACACAATGTGCTAAGTACTGTGGTACAGGCAACCACATGCTAGCCCCTAATCCAGATTGGGGTGTGTGTGTGTGTGTGTGTGTGTGTGTCTTACAGGGATTGAGGGTGATGGGGAGAAGAGATATGGGTCAGTTCCAGGGTGAGGGTGACACAAACCAGGCAGCTGGGGCTCAGATTTAAGTATGTATTTAATCTCAGGTTTGTGTAAGTGCAGGTTGGCATTTGAGAGTGATTATGCCTGCTTCAATCTGTAGCCTGGGTGCCTCTGTTTCCTTAGACCCTGTCCTGGTCCTGATCTGAGTTGAGTTTCTGAATAATGGATGCAATTCAGGAATATACAGCTAGATAAATATACAAAGGTGTATGTGAGGGAAGTAAGATTATCTTCCTTGAACCTGGAAGTAACAATGTGACTGGAAAGGATGGAGAGGATTCAGACATAGGGCCCAAAGGCACTGAAGGGCCAAATTAGAGTCTCAGCAAGTGATGAAAATAAGGAAAATAGGCTACATAGAGAATTGATGCGCTGTCTCAATGACTTAGTAATGAGGCTGAGTTTTGTAGCAAAGATCAAAAGGCATAGTCATACTCAAATGGACTCTAGTGATTGGTACCCTCTGAAAATGTAGAAACAATTTTGATGGAGTATCTGATATTATACCAGAAAGAAATATCCAGATATTTTATGTATAGTATTACTTTTAAAGTGTTAGCAATTAAGGCAAATTTAAAACACTGTGCAGACCAAACACACATACACACTAAAAAACAATGTGTTGATCAAATATAGCCAGTGAGCTTGTAATCTCTGGTATGCATAGTTAAGAGTCTGAAATACCTCATGAAAGTTTGGGTTACAGCCTGAAACTTATGGAGAGCAATACACAGATGGGGACAGATTAGCAAGGAGAACTCAGACACATTCTCAATGTGGAATTCCTCTCAGAATGACCCAGAGGATGGGCAATGTCTCTGTCTCTCTACCTTTAAAATAACGAAATTCAGACAAAAGAAAAAAAAAAAAAACCAAGATGTTCCATCTTGATTTCTGGGAACTTGGGGCCAGCTAACATTCAGCATTGTTACTCTCTCCAACACCCCTCCTCAACTCTTGTTCTACATAGTATTCAACACTGAACAGTTCCCTGCAGATCCTAAACCTATTCAGGTGAAGCAGGCTCTTAAAAAAATAGTTCCCTGGGGACTTTTTTTGATATTGTTCTTTGTTGACCAACCTTTTTCATTTAATAAGGTTTTATTTTTCCAAATGCACAGTTTGATTGACCTGTTCATGCACCTTTACCAGGAGCTTAGGTGTCTCCATTCTTCGTATTTCTGATGTAAATTATTGAGCTCTGTGCTTTGAAACCAGCCAACACCCCAGCCTTGCAAGATGTTGAACAAAGTAGAGGTGAACTATCTCCTGAAACATGGTGGTTCAGCTTTGTTGTTTTAGGGTCCTGGAGAGACCATGCACCTTAAAGAGGGATGGCTAAAATGAAAAGGAGAAGTATTAATATCAAAGTTTGTATTAAGGTAAAGAGCCAGAAGTTAAATTCTGAAGGTCCAGTGATTTTCGTGAGATCAGTGGGGGAAAATCTTTGGATTATGCATCATCACCCATGCAGTGTCTTGAGACTCTTAAACTGAGAGATGTCAGTATTATTGGTGACATTTTCCATACTCTCTGAGCTCAATACATGATCTGCTGTGGTGGCAAGCCCTTGGAGGTTTATTATCAAATTAATGACATAAGTTCACAGAGCTTTTTCAGATCTTGAGGCAGTGTGCCAATTCAAGGCACTCTGGAGCCCTTGTAAAGATTGGGGCAGTCATGTCTTAAGTCTCCGTGACTCCAGATCAGGAAGGAAGGGGAAACTTTGAACTGTTAGTTTGAAAGAATAGTGCCAGGAAATGGGAACAATTGAAAATTTAGTAGGTATATATAATTTGGGCAAAGTAAAGAGATCTAGTCAAGTTTATAGATAGGTACCCAGCTGATTTTTTTTTTTGACAGGTAATGGTAGGAAGTCAATTAAATCTCAACTAGGCAAGACAAAATTGGCGTGTTCCTCAGATACCCACAATTAGTAAGAGATGAAGAATAGCTCAGTGAAATACAAAATTTCTCTCCTTTGGGTAAGTTAATCTCAAAGAAAATATTCTCATTTCGTTTGGACTGGTTATTTGTGCAGTTGCAGCAAGAATGGTAGATTACTTATATCTAAGTCTTCCTAGGTATGATTTGCTGGAAATTTTCATGAGGATTCCCAGGTGGAACTTTCACACTCTCTTGAGACTAGAAAGTCAAGCCAAGAACTCCCCCATGGGTTCTCTCCTTCAGTACCTGTAAATATTGGTAAATTTTACTCTTCTTGAGGTCCCTAAAATATCCTGAGATTTCTGTATCTTCCAGGAAGATATACTTTCTCTACTTACTTGACAACTAGGAAACCTGAAAGTCGGCTACCAGGCCAGTTTTCCTAAGAGGGCTTTATATGAATTGGGACATGTAGTCCACCTAAACTCCTTGAAACTGTTTGGTCACATCTGATTTGATGAACATCGTTTTCTGGTTTATCATCCTAGGCAAGGCTTTGGTTCTGGGTAACAAAGAGAATATATTTAGCCTATGCAAATAATTATGTTGTCAAGAGAATAAGAGTATTTAGTAAGAGTTTGTAAACCACAGAGGGGATTTGAAGAGACAGGATATTTTTGATTGTTGAATTTTAGTTTAGAAAGGCATAATCTATTAAAGAGTTATGAGTTATAGATAGCTTATAGAAAGAAAAATGACTTTATTAGACTATATCCAAAAAATAAAACATCAATATATCAATAATATTCCAAATAAAACCAAGAATCATTCTTCATCAGTTCATTCAGTGTTAAATCATTCTTGTTCTGCTTGTTCATGAGTTAGTAGTCTTATGAACCCAACTGATTCTCTAGCATAGTTCTTGATATCTTTACTCAGTTCAATGATGTTGTCTCAAAGTTCTTTACATGATGCTATCAGAAGGGTCTGGCAAGGGCTGGTATTGTGGTGTAGCAGTTAAGGCCTCCATGACCTGTGACACTAGCATCCCATATGGGCACTGGTTCAGGTCCCAGCTGCTCAACTTCCAATCTAGCTCCCTACTAATATGCCTGGGAAAGCAGGGGAAGATGGCCCAAGTGCTTAGGTCCCTGTACTTGGAGACTTGGAAGAAGCTCCCAGTTCCTGGGTTCAGACTGAGCATTACAGCCAATTGGAGAGTGAACTAGCAGATGGAAGATCTGTCATCCCATATGGGTGCCGGTTTGATTCCCAGCTGTTCCACTTCTGATCCAGCTCTCTGCTCCCTTCATTCCCAAATGAAGCCATTGATCTGAAAATGCTAATCTCGAATTTAAAAAGTAAAAGTTACATCAAGTTAACATTGAAAAAATAGCTGAAATTAAAACTGTGATAACACTATACCACTGTTGCCCATTATCAAGTGAAGTAGCCCCAGGACTCTGATAAATAGAAACATACAATGAACAGTGAGGGCATTGATGATTCTCGAAGAAGTCCCTGTACAGCATACAATTTCTGAAATATGTTCCTTAATAACATTTTATCCATTTAATCTAGGGAATGCTAAACATCTCTTCTGATTTGACAATGTTTTCTACGCAACTCAGGTTATAAAACCACAAGCACCAAATCTATGCACTGGACAAGTAAGGAAGTGACTTGTATTTAGGCTATTGACATGGAGAGAATTTTCCCTAATGAGGACTATTTCAAAGAAAAGGAAGGAAACTCGTGATGTTATAGAGGAAGATGAAAGAATCATGTGCAAACCTTTTTAAAAATACTTGTTTTTTATTTATTTGAAAAGCAGGGTGGGGAGAAGGGGAGGGAGGAGAGAGAAAGAAGAGAGGGAGGGAAGGATGGATGGAGGGAGGGGAGGTGAAACACACACACACAGAGAAAGAGAAAGAGAGAGAGAGAGAGAGAGAGAGAGAGAGAGAGAGAGAGAGAGAGAATCTTCTACCTGCTATTCATTCCCTATTCCCTATATACCCATAACAGTCAGGGCTGGGCCATGTAGAAACTAAGAGATAGGAACTCAGTTTGGGTCTTCCATGTAGGTGGTAGGTTCCAAAGTACTTGAGCCATTACTTGTTGCCTCCCAGGATACACCTTAGCAGGAAGTTGGAAATCAGGTGCAGATCTGGGACTGAAAACCAGGTGCTCAGATTTGGGATGCAGGTGTCCCAAGTGGTATCTTAACCAGTGTGCAAAATGCCTATCTCCCTGTTATGCCCCAAACATCTTCAAGTCTCAAGGGAGTCATGAGTAAGGATAGAGGTGTGTATTTATTTAAAGATTTTATTTATTTATTTGAAAGGTGGAGTTACAGAAAGAGGGAGAGACAGAGAGAGAGAGAGAGGTCTTCCATCCATTGGTTCACTCCCCAAATGTCCACCACTGTTGGAGCTAGGCCAATCTGAAGCCAGGAGCCAGGAGCTTCTTCCAGGTCTCTCACACAGGTGCAGGGGCCCAAGGACTTGCTCCATCTTCCACTGCTTTCCTAGGCCATTAGGAGGGAGCTAGATCATAAGTGTAGCAGCCGGAACTTGAACCGGCACCCATATGGGATGGCAGCATTGCAGACTGAGGCACATCCCACTGTGCCACAGCACCAGCCCCTAGAGATGTGTATTTTATATGAGGGTAAAATGGTTCTTTGTAGTTTAGCCATTTTTCTCAGAATACAGAAGGATGAAGGATTTCATAACAGTCACTAGAGCCCAGGGCTCAGTTCAACACTCTCAGTGGTCAGGATTCATAACTCTGAGAGCTTTTAAGGAAAATGCCAGTTCCTGGGCCCTCTAAGGTCCCACGGGGTAATCTGACTGAAGATGACATTCATGCTAAGTGAGATGACTGCTAGGCGTGAATCTCAGCCTCTCTTTATTTTCCTGGGTTTTTCATGCTCTTCTGCCATGCTTCCCATCTAACTGATATGGAGATGACTGTTTAGGTACTGCCAGGGACAGCTAAGTGGTACAAAATAACCCCAAGACATTCCTGAGTTCTGATAGTGGGCTCTGGCATTCTCCATCCTAAAGATCTCCCTGATGCTAGGAACCTCTCACTCTGAACTCGCTTCTGTGTCTTGTCCCTGCCTCCACCTTATATCCACGGTAACAACTCTTTGAACTAACACTTTGGCTCACTTTCCTCATGGGGTGATGGTAGAAGTTAGGCTCATGGTATGGACTTGGCTGGACCTGTGTTTCATCTCTGGCCTGTCCATATATTAGCTATAGGATCTTAGGAAATTTTCTTTTGAAAAAATTAAAAGTGGGTTTGAATGTTACCTTTACCTTATAAGGTAAACGTGTTTTATTGCTTTTTAAAATTTTAAATATTTTTAATTGGCACACAGTAATAGTATATTCTTTATGGGGTACAGTGTGCCATTTCTATATATGTATATAGTGTTCAATAATCAGATTAGGCTAGTTGGCTAATCTGTTTCTTCAGACATGTATTAAGGGACTTCAAAGAGTTCATAAATAAATGGAATTAAAAGATAATTTTATTTTGGTGCAAAACCGTTTTGAAATTTATGCATAGGGGCCAGCATTGTGGCATAGCAGCTGCCAGCTGCCATGCCAGCATCCCATATCAGAATGCTAGTTTGAGTTCTGGCTACTCTGCTTCCAATCTAACTCTTTGCTCATGCCACTGGGAAGGTGGTAGAAGGTGGCCCAAGTATTTGGGCCCCTGCCAGCCATGTGTGAGACCCAGATGGAATTCCTGGCTCCTAGCTTTGGCCTGGCCCAGCCTTAGCTGTTGTGGCCATTTTGGGAGTGAACCAGCAGGTGGAAGATCTCTCACTGTCTGTGTCTACCTTTCTGTTGCTCTACCTTTCAAGTAAGTAAGTAAGCAAGTGACTCTTTAAAAAAAAAAAAAAAAGAAATCCATGCATAGTTTCTTCATAGTGTGTATTTTCTGTGAACTTTTTGAAGACCTCTCATGCATGTATTTCAATAATTTTTGCAACAAAATAAACTCATCTTGTAATTACATTTTTCTGCAAGCTCTTTGGAGTGCCTTTGTATATCCAGTACAAAGGTTGCTGGATCATATGATAACACTCTTTTTTAAGGAAATCTCCATATTGTGTAAAGTTACTTTATTGGGCCGGCGCTGTGGCTCAATAGGCTAATCCTCCGCCTGCGGCTCTGGCACACCGGATTCTAGTCCCGGTCAGGGTGCTGGATTCTGTCCCGGTTGCCCCTCTTCCAGTCAAGCTCTCTGATGTGGCCAGGGAGTGCAGTGGAGGATGGCCCAAGTGCTTGGGCCCTGTACCCGCATGGGAGACCAGGAGAAGCACCTGGCTCCTGGCTTCAGATCAGCGTGGTGCGCTGGCTGCAGCGTGCCGGCCATAGTGGCCATTTGGGGGGTGAACCAACAGAAGGAAGACCTTTCTCTCTGTCTCTCTCTCTCTCACTGTCTACTTTGCCTGACAAAAAAAGTTACTTTATTACAAAAATATGTAAAAAGAGATAAGAATATTAATAGCTGTCATTTGCTGAGTACCTACTATGTGAAAATTATTTTGCATATATTATGTAATTCTAACAGCAGTTTGAAGGAGATAGACTGAAGTTAAGGCAAGTTAAGAAATTTTTACAGGCACATATAGTTGATAAATAGGTTCAGTTGGATTTTAGTTCTATAAAGTTTATATACTCTATACTTTCCACAAAGTATCACAATTATTTTGCTTTATTTCTTTCCTATATTTTTGTTTTCTAATCATAATTTTTATATATAGTTGTAATCATATATACAAATTTTCCATATAGATTTTTGTATTCTGCTTTTTTATTTATTTTTATTTTTTGACAGACAGAGTTAGACAGTGAGAGAGAGAGAGACAGAGAGAAAGATCCGAAGCCAGGAGCCAGGCGCTTCCTCCTGGTCTCCCATGAGGGTGCAGGGCCCAAGCACTTGGGCCATCCTCCACTGCCTTCCTGGGCCACAGCAGAGCTGGACTGGAAAAGGAGCAACTGGGACAGAATCTGGTGCCCCAACTGGGACTAGAACCCAGGGTGCCGGCACGGCAGGCAGAGGATTAGCCTGGTGAGCCGTGGTGCTGGCCTGTAGTCTGCTTTTATAATATAATATAATGTGATGTTATAGGCATTTTGCCATTTTCATAATATTTTGTGTAATGCTGTTTTATAATAGCTATAAGAATTGTCCGTTGAGTGGATGTACTTAATCATTCCTCACTCATTGGACATTTTCGTTTCAATTATTTATTATCATTAATACCGTTGAATGCCTACCTTTGGACATAAAGATTTATCCCCTGTATTAAGAATTATTTTTAGGCATGTATTCCCAAAAGTGAACTCATTAGGTAAGAGTATAAACAATTTTAGGCCCTCTGATCTATATTGCTAACTTTCAATGGAAATTAACAATGCATTGAAAGATAATGTAAAACAGTGTTAGGAAATTTAGTAGATCTGGCTGAACCTCAGTTTTCCCATCATTAAAGTTATAATGGTGGATGATATAAGACCTGAGAACTATCTAGCATACTGCTTCTTTTCACTTTTATTAACTTTTTGCTATATTCCTTTGAAATTTTCTAGGTATAGTTAACTTGCACTAGTATTTTTTTTAAGTAATATTTTGGGGCTGGTGCTGTGGCACTGCAGGTAAAGCTTTCAAATGAAAGGCAGAGTTTCGGAGAGGCAGAGAGAGAGAGAGAGAAAGAGAGAGAGAGAGAGCTTCTGTCTGCTGGTTCACTCCACAGATTGCCACAATGGCTGGAGCTATGCTGATCTGAAGCCAGGAGCCAGGAGCTTCTTCCAGGTCTCCCCCGCAGGTGCAGCGGCCCAAGGACTTGGGCCATCTTCCACTGCTTTCTCAGGCCACAGCAGAGAGCTGGATCGGAAGTAAAGCAGCCAGGACATAAACCAGTGGCCACATGGGGTGCCGGCATCACAGGTGGCAGTTTAACTTGCTATGCCACAAAGCCAGTCCCTGGTGTTTTCTTTTAATATTAAGACACTGGTAGACTTCATTGAACAATTTTTCTATTAGTTTTCTTTTTTTTATTTTAAAGGCTTACTTTTATTTATTTGAAAGCCAGAGTTACAGAGAGAAAGAGAGAGAGGAAGAGACAGAGCAATCTTCCATCCACTGTTCATTCCCCCAATGGTTATAATGGCCAGGGCCAGGCCACACCAAAGCCAGTAGTCAGAAGATCCTTCAGGGTCTCCCATGCTGTGCAGTGGCCCAAGGACTTGGGCCATCTTCCATTGCTTTCCCAGGCACATTAGCAGGGAGCTGGATCGTAAGTAGAGCTGCCAAGACTCGAACCAGTGCCCATTTGGGATGCTAGCCTTGCAGGTGGCAGTTTTACCAGCTATGCAACAACACTTCCCTCCCCCATCAGTATTTATTTATTTATTTATTTATTTATTTATTTATTTTTGACAGGCAGAGTGGACAGTGATAGAGAGACACAGAGAGAAAGGTTTTCCTTTGCCGTTGGTTCACCCTCCAATGCCCGCCGCAGCCGGAGCACCACGCTGATCCGAAGCCAGGAGCCAGGTGCTTCTCCTGGTCTCCCATGTGGATGCAGGGCCCAAGCACTTGGGCCACCCTCCACTGCACTCCTGGGCCACAGCAGAGAGCTGGACTGGAAGAGGAGCAACCGGGACAGAATCCGGTGCCCCGACTGGGACTAGAACCCAGTGTGCCGGCGCTGCAAGGTGGAGGATTAGCCTATTGAGCCGCGGCGCTGGCCTATTTTTATTTTTTTAAAGATTTATTTATTTATTTGAAAGAATTACACAGAGAGGAGGAGAGGGAGGGAGTGAGAGAGGTCTTCCATCTGATGGTTCACTCCTAAGTTGGTCGCAACGGCTAGGGCTGTGCCGATCCGAAGCCAGGAGTCAGGAGCTTTCTCTGGGTCTCCCACGAAGGTGCAGGGGCCCAAGGAGTTGGACCATCTTCTACTGCTCTCCCAGGCCCTAGCAGAGGGCTGGATGGGAAGTGTGGCAGCCGGGACGTGAACTGGTGCCAATATGGGATGCTGGCACTGCAGACATTGGCTTTACCCACTATGCTACAATGCCAGCCCCAATCAGTTTTCTAAGATATGCTTTGTGGTGCTGGTGGTAGAGAGGGGATGTTGATGACAGTGTTGGTTTTGGTGGTCATTATACAGGCCTATGTTTATCATTTGGTTAGCCAAATTTATTAGTCACTCTTCCTTTTGTCTGAGGAGAGGGCAATAGCTGAACTCTGTTCTCTTTCTTTTAGTAGTTATTCTCTCTCAGTACTCTAATGGATACTCCTTACTAAAGCTATGTTAACTGTGGAGTGTCACTCATGTGGTTAGGTCTCAGAAGGTGCTGTATCATCCATGACCTTTGGTAAGAAATATATAAGCAGAAGGCCTTACATGACTTCATGACTCTAAGTCATGAATAGCTGTTATCCAACCCTGCCTTTGTCCTTGAAACATGTCTCAAGTCACTGTAGACATGAGCAAAGAAGAATGAATATGAAAACTTTGGGAGTAGAAAGCACCAATTGGGTAGCAATCGGATGGAGAGAGAAAGAATGTGACATAGGTGACATGTTATCTTAAAGCTATAGAAACAGTGTTGAGATGGTGTTCCCTTCTGACTATGAAGTATCTGTGTGACCTTATCCAGGTCAGTTCCAAACTCTGGACTTCAGTTTCCTAATGATGAAAATAAAGTAGTGAGACTAAGGTAGAGGCGCTTTTATGTAGTAAGGGAGCAAAATGAAGAAGCTCTCTCTCTATTTTTAAAGATTTTATTTATTTATTTTAGAGTTAGAGTCACAGACAGTGAGAGGGAGAGGCAGTGAGAAACGTCCTCCTTCCATTGATTCACTCCCCAAATGGCTGCAACAGCTGGAGCTGTGCCAATCTGAAGCCAGGAGCTTTTTCCTGGTCTCCCATGTGGGTGCAGGGGCCCAAGCACTTGGACCATCTTCTACTGCTTTCCCAGGGCACAGCAGAGAGCTGGACTAGAAGAGGAGCAGCTGGGACTAGAACTGGCACCCATATGGGATGCCAGTGCTGCAGGTGGAGGATTAACCTACTGGCCACGGTGCCAGCCCAGAAGAAGCTCTCTTGATTTTGCTAAGTATTTCTGGCCTGATTTATGCCTCAAAGGACTTTTGAATTCTTCTGATAAATAAGATGTATTTTAGAGGGCTCTTTAGAGGCTCAGTACTGAATAATGAGGTTTATATTGATTAGATCACTTAATTTTAAATTGATTTAACAATTACTGAAGTTCTGATAATAAAAATTGAGGATCAAAAGGCTTTGCTCAGGTTACTTCAGTGGGAATAGTGGAAAAATGACCTCCAAAAAGCTGGCTTTCCATAAAAGCCACTAGGAAAACTCCAAAATTGAACTTTTTATGAACTCTGGAAATTAACAAAAAGATTGCAATAATATAAGGCATGCTTAGTATAGAAAAATGGCTGAGTATAGAAAAATGGCTGAGTAACTGAGAAAACAGTCAGCTTTGTGATGTTTTAACTTGCTCTGTTCCCACTCCCATTTCTTCAGCTATACAGTAAGTTTGAAAACTAATAGCTGTACAATCATGAAAGTCGTGAAAACCAACAATATAGCAACTACTGGAGAAGGCAGAATGAGTATGAAATTCCCCTGAAAGATGGGAAATAAGACTCACAGGGCTTGTTCTTATTTGAACAGATGCCAGGATTTGTATCTGTCCAAAGAAAGACCTGAGAGAGCTTTCATATTTTACTTGTGGCTGACCTTCAGGCTTTGTGCCAAACAGGAAGTGAAGAGTAAGGCAATGTTTTAAACTGCCTGGATAAGTGTTGAAGACATAACACAAAATACAAGCACACACAAAACCCTTCAACAAAGGCTATATGGCTTGTTGGTTCAAACTATTTTAACAAATCTCTGTCCAATTATTTTCTTACCTTAAGCTAACTTACCAGAGATGGCTGCATATGACAAACATTACAGATCTTACAGAATTACTCCATAAAGTCACTAAACAAACAGTGATTATAGGAAAACAACTCCTGGGAAAGGAGGAGGATTTTTTAGTTTCAAAATCGGCACATTATGTTTTTAAAATGTTTTTCTTTCAGCAAAAAAGTTGAAATATACCAAAAATAGTAAAAAGTATTCCCTGAATAAGGGCAAAAAAGCAACTATAAGCTGTCCCTGAGGAATCCCAGGTGTTACATTTCCTAAAGACGTTCAAATCACTATTTTCAATATACTCAAATAAACAAAAGAAACCATGTGTACATAGCTAACATAAAGAATGAGAACAATATCTCAGAAAAAGTATGAATTAAGAAATGGAAATAATTTTTTAAAAAATGAGCCAACTAAAAATTCTGCATAAGTGAAATGAAAATGTCACTATAGAGTCTCAACATCACATGTGTACAGAGAGAAGAAAAGATAATGAAATTTAAAGATAAGTGAATTGATATTCAATCTGAAAAAAAAATAATTAATAAAATTAAAACCTCAGAGATCATTAGGAATCTATCAAGTGTAACAGTACATACATAATGTGAATCTCAAAAGAGTAAGAAAGGGTACTTGAAGACATAATGGCCAATCACTTGCTAAATTTGGTAATAAACATGAATTTCCACATCTAAAAAATCAATAAACTTGAAGAAATACCTGTCTAAGTACATCACAACTGTTTTTTTTTCTTTTTTTTTAACTTTTATTTAATGAATATAAATTTCCAGTGTACAGCTTATGGATTACAATGGCTTCCCCCTCCCATAACTTCCCTCCAACCCACAACCCTCCCCTCTCCCGCTCCCTCTCCCCTTCCATTCACATCAAGATTCATTTTCAATTCTCTTTATATACAGAAAATCAATTTAGTATAAAGATTTCAACAGTTTGCACCCACATAGAAACACAAAGTGAAACATACTGTTTGAGTACTAGTTATAGCATTAAATCAAAATGTACAGCACATTAAGGACAGCGATCCCACAGGGGAGAAAGTGCACAGTGGCTCTTGTTGTTGACCCAACAAATTGACACTCTAGTTTATGGCGCCAGTAACCACCCTAGGCTGTCGTCATGAGTTGCCAAGGCTATGGAAGCCTTCCAAGTTTGCCGACTCTGATCATATTTAGACAAGGTCATAAAAGACAGAGTGAGGATAGTAACCAATGATCCTAAGAGTGGCATTTACCAGGTTTGAACAATTATACAGCATTAAGTGGGGAAGAGGACCATCAGTACACACAGGTTGGGAGTAGAGCCATTGGTGGTAGAGTAGAGGTTATGATTACAAAGGAATGAGGCCAAAGTGCGCTAGACAGGGCCTAGAACAAAGGACAGAGTCATTATTAGAGGATCTAAGAAAGGTGCTGTCTAAGCTACAATTAAGTTTTCTGATTGAGAGGCAAATAGAACCTGATAGAAGGGGCTTGATAATAATCTGGTGGGCTTTAGGCCTTGTAAGTTAAGAGGCCCAGATCTATCTATCTCTTCACATGGGGTATATCCTAAGGGAGGTGTGAACCTCCTAGGGGAAGGCACTCTGTTGACTTTCATTACTTGGCTGGCCTGGGAGGAGAGCTGGCCAGGTAAAGGCAGGTGGCATCTCTAACAAGAAATTTACAGTTCTGCCTGCAATGTTGCTGACCCTACTTGACCATCCCCTCAGCTGCAGTGGTCACTTTGGAAGTTGGGCTGAGTGAAGGGCTTTTCAGCTTAGAGCCAATAAGATCTGTGGCTCTGACCTGGGCATCCTTTGACTCCAGGGCAGGTCCATTTCCAGTGATCCAACTCTTGGCAGAGCTGCCAGGGCTCTTCACAAGCTGACTTCTGCTGAAGCCCAGGCTTACCACATTGAAAGCACTGCAGTGGACTGGCCTGTTGGGTCTCCTTGAGGGCAGATCACTGTACAGATCAGCCAGTAATAGGCCTGCCACCCATTGCTTCTGATGCCGAGCTTTCTTTTCCTCCTGGTTTGTGTTAAAGCAGACCAGAGGATGCAAGTCAAGGGAGTGCCCGTGTCCCATCTCTAATCTTCGGTGGCCTGAACTACAAGTCTATAGTCACAGGCATGTTCTGTAGTAGTTTTTCTAAGGTAGACAATGCCCATGAGGAAAATTATATTCTCACTTTAAAACTTTCTTTCCCTTTGGTCTGAAAGGGAGGTTTTTTCTACTTACTGTATACTTCGCTGATGGCGAAGTGAATCTACCTATGAGATTATTATTTAAGTTCTTATTTTGGCTATGCTATTACAGAAAAATGTTAGCCATCTCTTTTATAAGGTCTAAAGATTAAATTGTGCATCCTACAGATTCCTTCATAATAGAATTAGTTTCCTACCTTGAAGAGAATAGAGAAATGAAAGAACAAGTTGGACTTAGAATAGAGAAATGAGGGAGCAAGTCCTAGATCGCTTGCTGACAATAGCAATATTACATGAATACTTAGCAAACCGTTTCAACCATTAGATAACAACTTAAGAAAACATTTACCAGAAGGTCCAATGCCTTCTATAAATTTTAAAAATCATGTATTTGAAAACACCTCTTAAATATCTAACATGGTGTAGTTTGTTTAACCAGTAAACTTAAGCACAACCATATAAAATGTTTTTAGTTTCTTTCCACCAACACGTTTAAAACATATGATACACAGATTCAGGTCACACAAATTAAAATGTATCTTTGATTGATTCTAGCAGCTTAAATTTATGGACAATCTTATCTATAAGCCATTTAAAATAAAACTCTTAATAAAATTTCCTATGTGGACATACAATATGTACACACATATAACATAGCATAATAGACCAATATAGCAATTTTAATAATAGCTTTTAAAATCTTTAACTCTTTTTGTAGATTGCCAATTGATTTGAATTGCTTTTTGTTTTTAGATTACTTTAATGCATTGCTTTAACAGAGCATCAGAGTTTAATTCTATGTCAAAGAGAAATTGAGCTTCCTGTGATCTTTTGCTGTGAGGTTTCCTTCCTTTACCTTCTTTCATATTGGTGACCATGTTTCTGTGTTTCTGTGTGTAACACATCTTTAAGCATCTTTTGCAGGGCAGGATGAGTGGCAACAAATTCTTTCAGTTTCTGTTTGCTATGAAAAGTCTTAATTTCACCTGCATTCACAAATGAGAGCTTTGCAGGATATAATATTCTGGGCTGGCAGTTTTTCTCTCTTAGTACCTGGGCTATGTCTCGCCATTCCCTTCTAGCTTGTAGGGTTTCTGCTGAGAAGTCTGCTGTGAGTCTAATTGGAGATCCTCTGAGAGTAATCTGACGTTTCTCTCTTGCACATTTTAGGATCTTTTCTTTATGTTTCACTGTGGTGAGTTTGATTACAACATGTCGTGGTGAGGATCTCTTTTGGTCATGTTTATTAGGGGTTCTATAAGCTTCCTGTACTAAGATGCCTCTGTCCTTCTCCAAACCTGGGAAATTTTCTGCTAGTATCTCACTGAAAAGGCCTTCTAATCCTTTCTCTCTCTCCATGCCTTCAGGAACTCCTAGAACCCGAATGTTGGGTTTTTTAATAGTATCCTGTGGATTCCCGACAATATTTTTTAGATTTCTAATTTCCTCTTCTTTTCTTTGGTTTGCCTGTTTCCTTTCCTGTTCTCTGTCTTCTAAGTCTGATATTCTCTCTTCTGCTTCGCCCATTCTGTTTTTAAGGCTCTCTAATGTGTTTGTCATTTGAGCTACTGAGTTCTTCATTTCATTGTGGTTTTTTGTCACTATCCCAGTTTCATGTTCTACTAGTTGTTTCATTTCATTTTGATTCCTCCTTAATATTTCATTTTCACGAGAGAGATTTTCTATCTTGTCCATTAAGGATTTCTGTAGTTCAAGAATTTGTTTTTGAGAACTTCTTAATGTTCTTATCAATTTTTTGAGATCTGCTTCTTGCATTTCTTCTATCTCATCATCTTCATAATCTTGAATTGGGGTGTCTTTTTCATTTGGGGGCATCATAGTGTCTTCCTTGTTCTTGTTACCTCGGTTTTTGCGTTTGTTGTTTGGCATGTTGGAGATATTTGGTTTCTTCACTGTGGTGTTTTTTCTTGTTACACTATGGCTCTATATTAAGTGTTCTGTCTGCTTTCAGTGGAGCCTTAGAGGCTTGAGATGAGTGTGGACTGAGAGCTGTGTTTGGTTCCTCAGGGTTGAGGGTGTGTCAAAGATGACACTCCCAGGTTAGGCGTGGTAAATCTCTCTCTTTTTTTTTCTTTTTTTGATTCAAAAGGGAAGTAATTCCGCACAGCTGAACGTAATTGGAGGTAGTTAGCAGGCGAATGATATACCCACATGAGCCAGAGATCGGAAGCTCTTTCCCAAGGACCACACAGGGAATCTCTGCTGCCCTCGGTGTGGGCTCCAATTCTCCTGCAGTCTCCCACTGGATTGCCAAGTTAGATCCTAATCTCCTGTTATTTCACCCCTCCCCTCAGAGTCAGGTTTTTCTGCTAGGCTCAGGGCCAGTGCAGACCTGAGGTCGCCCTGCTTATGACGTATGTCCAAAATGGCGCCTGCTCTTTGTCTTGCTCGTCTTTGAGGGGTGAGCAGAGAGAGAGAAACTCGTGTCCATATCGGTCACTTTTTTTTTCCCTCTCTCTCTTCTAGTTAGCCTGGTGAACTTTTCCCCACGGAGTGTCAAGCCTCGTTCCCTCTAGTCTCCTCTTTCCGCTTTCCCGCTGGTGTCTCGGGCTATTGAGTTTCGGCTTACCTCGCGTTCCAGCGCTGGTGTGTTGAGTCTGCCGCTGGTGTCCCGAACTTGGGCTCCCACGCTCTCCACGCAGGTCCACTGTGAATCAGTAGTTCCGGAAGAGTTTCCGCTACTGTTTCTTCCCCTACTCTTCCTTGACCCTGCAGTATCTCCACTTTTATTAACCTGTGTGTCTTGCTGAACTATCAATGTGCTCCCTTCCTATTCCGCCATCTTGCCGCTCCCTACATCACAAACTGTTGAAAGACAATGATGGGCCGGTGCTGTGGTACAGCGTGTTAAAGCCCCGGCCTAAAATGCCAGCATCCCATATGCACACTGGTTCAAGTTCCCGCTGCTCTACTTCCGATCCAGCTCTCTGCTATGGCCTGAGAAAGCAGTAGAAGATGGCCCAAGTCCTTGGGCCCCTGCACCCACGTGGGAGACCTGGAGGAGGCTCCTAGCTCCTGGTTTCAGATTGGCCCAGCTGCAGCCATTTGGGGAGTGAATCAACGGGTAGAAGACCCCACTCTCTGTCTCTCCTGCTCTGTCTGTTCCTCTGCCTCTCAAGTAAATAAACAAATCCTTAAAAAAATGGAAAACTGAGTTTTCAGATAAGTTTACTTGGTGTAAAATACTTCAAGTCTATGCATACAAGAAGTCAAAAAGTTTATAAAGCATACATATTATAAAAAGTAAAGCAAACATTTTTTTAAAAATATTGCATCCAAACATATCTTTTAATTGTTTTTCATGAACTTTTGAAGTACTGTCATAGAATTCTATGCCAACAAATTTTATAAACTGGATAAAATGGACATATGCCCAGAAAGATACAAACTATTTACTAAAACTGACTCAAGAAGAAATAAAAAATGTAAGTGTACCAATAACAAGTAAAGATATTGAATTTACAATGTTAAAAAATTCCATGAGAAATTTCCAGGCTTGATTGATTTCTGTGGTGAATTATACCACAGATTTAAAAATTAATGCTATTTATTCACAAAAACTTCCAAAACATCGAAGAGGAGTGAATGTATCTCAACTCATTCTGAGGCCATCGTTACCCTAATAACACAACAAAAGACACTCCCATGCTCTTGGGTCAGAAAACGTACTGTTGTCAAGTTGGCAGTAGTCCTTAGGTTGGCCTAAAAATTTAACACAGTAGCTGTCAACACTTCAACTGCATCTCCCCCCACCGCCCGCCGAAATTGTGAAAGTGATACAAAAATTCATATGGAAATTAAAGCAAAAAAGAACAGTTTCATTCTTTAGGCTTTAGCAACAAAGTAGATGTAACTGGAGACCACTATGCTTAGTGAAATAAGCCAGTCCCCAAAAGGCAAATATCACATGTTTTCTCCATGGTTATGGTAACTAATATACAAAGTAGAAAAAATAGTAATGTGTATTTGTAAAATTGACATTTTAAGATTTGATTATTATTTATAGCTCTTGTCTATACTCTTGAGGAACAGTATTTTTTCTACTTACTACTTGTTGAATTTTTTATTTAGTGGAGGGTTAAGCTTGTTATTTTTAAGAAAATTGAAAGTATGTCATTGTCTAAATTAAAAGAAAAATAATAAAAAAGGATGGAAGATAGAGTGGGAAATATCATTATGCTCTTAAAACTATATATGAAATATATAAAAATTTTTCCCTTTTTTTCAATTAGAAGAACAATTTTCTATTAAAAAAATCATTCTAACATAACTGTTAATCATAGCTGTGTGGTACTGGCATAAGTGAGATACAGGGATCAATGGACATAGAATTAAGAGACTATAAATAATCCCTTAATTTATGGTTAACTGATTTTTGACAATGGTACTAAGACAGTTCAATGGGAGAAAAAAATTATCAACAAATGGTCCTGTGACAACTTGATAGAAATGTGAAAGAATGGGTTTCAACCTCTACATTATACCTTTTTAAAAATATTTTGTTTATTTATTTGAGAGACTGAGTTACAGACAGTGAGAAGGAAAGGAGACAGAGAGAGGTCTTCCTTCTGATGGTTCACTCTCCAAATGGCTGCAATGGCCAGAGCTGTGCCAATCCGAAGCCAGGAGCCAGGAGCCTCTTTTGGGTTTCCCATGTGGGTGCAGGGTCCCAAGGACTTGGGCCATATTCTACTTTCCCAGGCCATAGCAGAGAGCTGGATTGGAAGAGGGGCAGCCGGAACTAGAACCAGCGCCCATATGGGATGCCGGTGCTGCAGGTGAAGGATTAACCTACTGTGCCGCAGCACTGGCCCCTACATTATACCTTATAGAAAAATTAACTTCAAATGGATAAATAAAGAAGCTAAAAGAGATAAAAATATAAATCTCTTAGAATGAAAAGGATGGTATGAATTTTCATGATGTTAACTTGGCTGTGGTTTCTTTCTTTTTTTTGGACAGGCAGAGTGGACAGTGAGAGAGAGAGACAGAGAGAAAGGTCTTCCTTTTGCCGTTGGTTCACCCTCCAATGGCTGCTGCGGCCGATGCACTGCGCTGATCCGATGGCAGGAACCAGGTGCTTCTCCTGGTCTCCCATGGGGTGCAGGGCCCAAGCACTTGGGCCATCCTCCATGCACTCCCGGGCCACAGCAGAGAGCTGACCTGGAAGAGGGGCAACCGGGACAGAATCCGGCGCCCCGACCAGGACTAGAACCCAGTGTGCCAGCGCCGCAAGGTGGAGGATTAGCCTATTGAGCCGCGGCACCGGCCTATTGGCTGTGGTTTCTTAACATACAACACCTAAAGCACAAGTGACAAAAGAGAAAGGTATAAATTTCAAATCTTTATTCTTTACATTTTCCTTTAAATAAATTTTAAATTTATTCATTTTTCTTTTGAAGACTATAATGCATATCATAATATAACCTACAGAATGGAAGAAAAAAGTTGCAAATTAACAATCTGATATGCAACTTTTGTTCAAAATATGTAAAGCACTGTTACAAGTGAACAGTAAAAGCAACTGTAAAGGTTTTAGTTGTCCCAACTAAAATGGACAAGATAGTTGAGTAGACTTTTGTTCAGTGAAGATCTAGAAATGGCCAATTGACATATGAAAAAAGCAAAAGATGCTCACCATCAATAGTCATTAAGTAATATAAAACAAAACCACAGTGAGGTACCACTTCAATCCCACTAGGATTTTGAGTGTTGAAAAGATGAGTAATAATAACTATTAATAAGGACGTGGAGAAATTGGAATCCTCATACATTTCTTTTAATAACATTAAATGGTGTGGGTGACTTGGAAATAAATTTGGGCTTTCCTTCAAAGAATTAACCATAGAGTTACTACATGATCCAGCAGTTTCATGCCCAGCATATCTATCCCAGGAACTAAAAACATGTGTCCACACAAAAACTTATACTCAAATGTTTATGGTTGCATTATTCATAATAGGCAACAAACAGAAACAATGCTAATGTCCATCAGTTGATTTCCAGTCAACAAATGTGATAGCTGTACAGTGGTGTGTTTCTTGGCAATACAATGGAATGAAGGATTAATACTGAGTACAACATGGATGGACCTTGAAAGCATTATGCTATATCAAAGAAGCCAGACATAAAGGTCACATATTTTGTTTCCATTAACATTTATATGAAATGTCCAGAGTAGGCAAATCTGTAGATACATGAAGTGCATTAGTGGTTTGTCTGGATGTGGGAGACAGTGGAAATGGGGATTGATGCTAATGGGCTTGGGGTTTCTTGTGGTTTGATGAAATTGTTTTGGAACTAGATAATGGTGATAAGTGCAAAACTTTTGAGTACACTGAAATCCACTGAGTTGTATACTTTAAAATGGTATATTTTATATTTCCATTTAAAAATTTATGTGACCTTTTAGACAAAAGTTACTTTGAGACATCCATAATATTGTCAAATTTGTGTAATTTCTTTCCTCATGAGTGATGATGGCATATTCATTTTAAAAGTCTAGATTTCCCCTATCTGCTATCCACAGTGACTTCTTCAGATAGTATATGATGATCTTTTGAGGGAGTATTTAGTAAGCTGATCTTTGGTTACCTCTACCTAGAGAGCTATTGGCAGTGTATAGTGGCAAGACCTTAGCTCTGGCAACCAGACAGGTCTGTATTTGAAGCCCAACTGTGCCATTTGCTTCTTAAACCAATCACTTAGCCTCTCAGAGCTTTGGTTTTCTCCCCCTTCAATTATTTTTTCTCGTTTACTTGTTCAGAGTAGGGTATTTACCTTCTCTGTGATATAGTTGTACTTTGAACGAATTGGCAATGTTTGCAAAAGTTACCTCCCTGGGTGTATGTAATAACTTAATCCTCAAAAGAAATGTCATTGTCTTGGGTCCTGTTTTGACCCTGAAATGAACTTCCTTGAGACTACATGCTGGACTGTTCAGTTTTCTCCAGAGGGGATCGATGTTTGCTTAAAAATATTAGACACATTTGTTTTGCCAGGCTTTCAATGTATTTTAGTTGACATTAGAGTCAAAGGCTTAATGCTCCACTAAATGAAAGACTTCAACTGATGACATGTAAATTCTTTCCTCAGGTACCTCAGGAGAAACAAAACTAGAATGTTGGGAGTTGGATTTAGGGTTAATATTAAAGAGTGTTTTTAATAGATAACATCCTGAAAGCAGGGAATAGTTTGCCTCTGGAGAGAGAGTACATACTGAAAGAGAGATCTTCCATCCACTGGTTCACTCCCCAAGTGGCAACAACAGCCGGAGTTGGGCCAGACTGAAGCCAGGAGCCTGGAGCTTCTTCCAAGTCTCCAATGTGAGTGCAGAGGCCCAGCACTTGGGCCGCCATCTGCTAATTTCCCAGGCACACTAACAGGGAGCTGTATTAGAAGTGTAGCAGCTGGGACTCAAACTGGTGCCCATATGGGATGCTAGTGCTGCAGATGCCAGCTTAACCCACCATGCCACAGCACCGGTGCCAAGGCTTTCAGTTTTAGCACTGGAATCGTCCTGGGTACACCAAGACAAGTTGATTACCAACTTGGGTGGCTGCTAATGGTGGATGTTCCCCAGGGCTTGAAGCATACACGAAGGGTTGAATGAGGTGATATGATTCACCTCGGTTCCTGTAGAACAAGGTGTTTACCTGTTGTTTGTTTGGGGACCTAATGTCCAAATTCTAATAAAATTGGGCCAGGAATATTATGGGAAGTGGAGCAGCTGGGACTGAACTAGTGCCCACATGGGATGCTGGTCTAGAGGTGGTGGTTTAACCCACTGAGCCACAGTGGCAGCCTCTAGAGGTTTGGAACTTTTAGCCCCACCCTCCAACCACCACGGAGGACAGAGGAACTGAAAATCTACTCAGTCATCAGTGTTCAATAATGTAATCGATCATACTTACACAGTGTAGCCCCTGTTAGAAACACTAAGCAGTAGTCTTCAGAGAGCTTCCAGGGTGGTGAATGCATGGAGGTATTTGCAGATTGCCAGCCCAAGAAGGGCATGGAAGCTATGCACTGCTTCCTATGTACCTTGTCCTATGTATCATTTCCATATGGCTATTCTTGAGTTTTATCCTTTATAGTAAACTGGTAATAGCAAGTAAAGTGTTTTCCTGAGTTCTGTGAGCCATTCCAGGAAACTACCAAACTTGAGGATTGGGTCATGGAAGTGCCCAGATTATAGCCTGTTTGTCATAATTATGTTACAACCTAAGATTCGTGTCTGGAGTTTTCACTGAAGGGGCAGTGCTCTAGTACCTGTTCGGGTTGTCACTGTGTAGTTAGTGTCATGTGCCATTATTTTATTTTTAAAATTTATGTAAATAGAACAGATTAAGTATTTCACATGTACAATTTTAAACATATAATGATACTTCCCACCCTCCCTCTCTCCCTCCTCCTTTCTTTCTTTTTCTTTTAATTTTTACTAAAACATACTTTCAATTTATTTTGTAATCATAGGCTTAATCCTCCACTAAATAAATAATTAAACAAGTAGAAAGTAGAAAGACCACTGTTCTGCCAGAATATAGACAAGGGCTACAAACAGTAATCAAATGTCAAGATGTCAATTTCACTCATATACATTTTATACTCTGTATATTAGTTACCACAAATCAGAGAAAACATGATGTTTGTCGTTTTGTGTCAGTCTTATTTCACTAAGCATAATGGTCTCGATTTGTATCCATTCTTGTTTGTTTTCACAAAACATGGTATTTCATTCTTTTTTGTGGCTAAATAGTATTTCATTGTGTATGTGTATGTATATATATCACATTTTGTGTGTATATATATATCACATTTTGTGTATATATATCACATTTTGTGTACATATATATACTATATATATATATGTACACACACACACACACCACATTTTCTTAATGGACGTCTGGGTTGATTGATTACTTAGCTATTGTGAATTGAGCTATAAACATGGAGGTGCAGATAACTCTTTCATATGCTGATTTCATTTCCTTTGAATAAGTAAGTTCTCAGGAGTGGAATGGATGGGTCATATGGTAGATCAATTTTCAGATTTCTGAGGAATCTCCATACTTTTATAATGGTTCTACTAGTTTACATCCCACCAACAGTGTATTGGGGTACCTTTTCCCCCACATCCTCAGCAAAATTTGTTATTTTTGTTATTTTGGATGATAGGCATTCTAACTGGTGTGGGGTAGGAAGACCTCATTGTGGTTTTTATTTTCGGTTCCCTGAAGGCTAATGATTCTGAACCTTTTTTTTTCATGTATCAATTTCCCATTTGTATTTCATCCTTACAAAAATGCTTGTTCATGTCCTTTGCCCATTTCTTAACAGGATTGTTTTGCTGTTGAGTTTTTGAGCTCCTTAGAAACCCCAGAGTTTTATGTGTATATAGGAAGGCAGTTGAATATTTTCCTTTTACAGGTTAATGTGGGTTTAAGTGGTCTGGGGAGGAGTGTGGTGCTGGTATTTTTTAAAGCTCCCCAAATGGTTCTAATGTGTAGCTAGAATTGAGAATCACTGTCTTATGCTCAACAAGGAATGAAACTAGGATTTCTGAATGATTACCATTTGTGTTAGGTACATGTATTACCTTACTTAGCCATTACAGGAACCTGTGAAACAGTGATTGTTTTGAAAAAGTTAAGGAAAGTGGGTCTCAGGTGTTTGAGAAACTCACCTGAGGTCAAATGTGATTTTTTTTTCCTAAAAAGAAAATGATATAGCATTTTACAAAACCTGCTGACAGCCTACTATTTCATTCTCTTTCCATAGCCACTCTGAAATAGCAATTATTAATATTCTCATTTTATGATGAAGGGAATTAAGTCACAGATCAGCTAACTTGAGAGAACTATTTGTCTAGGTTGGTGAACATTACATAGCAAATCCATTACTCCTCCCTTAATCTTTTTGTTTATCTATAAAATGAGAGAAGTTCTGGTTACTCCTAAGGGTGTCTGTGAAGATTAATTAAAATGTTAGCTATGGAAGAGCTCTTGAGTAGGGTATTGGCATAGAGGAAAGAAAAGAAACACTCAACAGACACTGAATGCATTTTCCTGTGGGCTTAGATTTATTGCCTTCCCCTGGTGACCATGTGGACATGGTACTAGTCCTTACTTATATTGCACTGATCTTTGTCCACTTAGCAATCAAGCACAATGACTAATTTATTTTTTGTTCTCTTTCCAGCTGAATCTTTCAAGGAATTTGCTGAATTACTCAATGAAGTAGAAAATGAGAGGATGATGATGGTAGGTCACTAACATTTGGACCTTGAAGCCAAGACAATAACAATAATAGGGATTTTTCCTTACCTTTTTTGACTGGGTTGATCCTCTGCTGTTTTAGCTTCTTTCTCCTGGCTTCCTCATGCTATAAAAATAGGTAAGGGCTGGTGTTCTGGTGCAGCAGGTTAAGCTACTGCTTGTGATGCTGGCATCCCATATCAAAGCACCAGTTTGAATCCCAACTGCTCTACTTTCTATCCAGTTCCCTGCTTATGTGCCTGAGAAAGCAGTGGAAAACAGCTTATGTGCTTGGACTCCTGCCACCCACGTGGGGAACCTGGATGAAATTCCAGGTTTCTGGCTTCAGCTTGGCCATTGTAGCCATTTGGGGATGAACCAATAGATGGAAGATATTCATTCTCTCTCTCTCCATGTCTGTCTGTCGGTCTGTCTCTCTCCCACTGTTCTAAGTCTCCCATTTAAATAAATATATATTTAAAATTAGTTATGTAATAGGTTTGCTTATTCTGTCTCAATATCTCACCCTGAGAGTTTGGCATTAGGTTAAGAGAAATTAGTATGAAATATCAGCTCTGTTGATTTAAGTGAGAAAAGACTTCAGAGAACATTAAACTGGGCTATTGAACATGGTGGCAAAGTTGTGGTCTTTAGTGTGCTTAACCGAATTATTTTCATAAATCTATTTCTCTGCTACCAGATATAATGATATGAACTTTATGTTTGACAAGTGATGGTTTAATTGAAATTTAAATGAAAAAAGTTCTTACTTTTGAAGTCTACTTTTTATGAACTCTAATATTATATTTAAATTTTTTATATATTTTAAGAATCTTATTTACTTATTTTACTAGTTTAAAGGGAGAGAAAGAGAGAGAGAGAGAGAGAGAATGAATATCAATATGAATATGAGAACATGGACACTCCCATCTGCTGGTTTACTTTTTAAATGTCTATAACAGCTGGGACTGGGTCAGGCTGAAGCTAGGAGCTGAAAAATCAATCCAGGTGTTCCATGTGTGTAGCAGGGACCCAAGTATGTGAGACATCACCCGCTCTCACCCAGGGTGCCCAATAACAAGAAGCTGGAATTGCAATGGAGCTGGGACTTTAACCCAGGTACTCCAGTGTGGGATGTGTCTTAAGTATTGGGCCAAACACCTGCCCCAACAGACTTTAATTTGAAAGCAATTTCAGTTTTAAAGAAAAATTGAGTGGAAGGTGCAGAGAGGGCTCATGTTCACCCCATTTCTCACACTGCTTTATCTTTATACATTTTCCACTACGGTCATCTTGTGTTAATGTGGTATGAACAGACTTGAAGAAATTCATGGAAAAATGGAATTATAAGATTTTATTTTGGTACAAAACAATTTTGAAATCCATAGGGGATTCTCCACATCCCCCACATTGTGGCAGGGGCCCAAGTACTCTCTAGTCATCTTCTATTTTCCTAGGCATATTAGCAAGGAGCTAGATTTTTTTCATACTATGAATCTGCATTTCCTTTTTGAAGATCTGTTATATGCATGGATTTGAGATTTTTTTTTGTAAAAAAACATTTTTAATCTGTTTCCCACAAACGTTTTAAAGTACCCTCATATTTGTTATAATATGATGAGCCATTGATTTTTTTGCTGTGTTTTGTTTGAGTCTTCTAGAATGTCATATACATAGTACAAATCACATGGTAAAGAGCCATCTCAGGCTTCTTTGACTTAACAATATGTGTTTCAGCTTCCTGTATGTATTTTTATGACCTGATGATGCATTTGTTCTTAACATTAAGTAAATGTTTCATGATAGGATGTATCATGGTTTATCTATCCATTCATCCACCGAAGGGTATCTTGGTTGCTTTCAAGTTTTAGAAATTATGAATTAAGCATTCTTATGTAGGTTTTTATGTGAACCTGTGTTTTCAACTTATTTGGATAAAAATAAAGGCGTGCAGTTGCTGGGTCATATTGTAAGCATGTGTTTAGTTTGGACCATTTCACAATTCCACCAGCAGTGAATGGGAATCTTAGTAACTTCATATCCTTGTCAGCACTTGATGTTGTCAGTGTTCTGGATTTTGACCATTCTGGTATATGTGTAGTGGTATCTCATGATTGTTTTAATTTTCATTTCCCTGATAATATGTGATGTGGAACATCTTTTCATAAAAATTGCCATCTATATATTCTCTGATGATGTGTCCGCAAATATTTTGCCTATTTTTAAATTGGTTGTTTTCTTATTGTTGACTTTTCAGAGTTCTTTGTATATTTATCTGCCAATTCTTTATTAGATATGTGTTTTTCAAATATCTTTTCCCAATCCTGGATTTGTCATTTCATTTTCTTAACAGTGGCATATGCAGAGAACAGGTTTTTAACTTTGATGATGTCTATACCATTTTTTTTCTTTTGTGGATTATGCTTTTGATGTTTAATCTAAAAAGTCATTACCAAACTCAAGAACACATAGAATTTCTCCTGTGTTATCTTCTAGGATTTTTATGGTTCTGTGTTTTACATTTAGATCTATGATCCATTTTGAGATAATTTTTGTGAAGAGTATAAAGTCTGCATTTAGATTAGTTTCTTTTTAATGTGAATATTCAGTTGTTCTCGTACCATTTGTTGAAAAGACTGTTCTTTCTCCATTGAATTATGTTTTTTTCTTTTATCAAAAACCAGTTGACTATATTTGTGTGCATCTATATCTGGGTGCTCTATTTATGTACCTTTGATACATTTTATCTTCTCTTTCACCAATACCACACTGTCTTGATTACTATAGCTTGGCAGTAAGTCTTGAAATCAGTTGTAAACTTTATGTACTCAGTTTGTCAGTATTCATAAAGTAACTTGCTAGGGTTTTGATTAGGATTGCACTAATTGTAGATCAAGTTGGGGGAAAACTGACATCTTTTTAAAAAAGATTTATTTATTTGATAGGTAGAGTTACAGACAATGACAGGGAGAGATTGAGACAAAGGTATCTTCCATTCACTGGTTCACTCCCCAAATGGCTGGAGCTGGGCCCATCTGAAGCCAAGATGCAGGAACTTCTTCCAAGTCTCCCACATGGGTGCAGGGGCCCAATCGCTTGAGCCATCTTCTATTGCTTTCACAGGCCATAAGCAGAGAGATAGATTGGAAGAGCAGCAGCTGGGACATGAACCGGCACCCATATGGGATGCCAGTGCCACAGGTGGAGACTTAGCCTACTATGCCACAGTGCTAGCCCTGAGAACTGACATCTTAAAAATGCCAGTTCTTCCTATACATGAACATGGTTCATCTCTGTTAATTTAGCTCTTTTTTATTTCTTTCATCAGAATTTGTAGTTTCTTCATGTAGACATTTAACACATCTTGTTGGATTTGTACCTAAGTATTTCATTTTTGTGAAGTTTATTTTAGCAATTTAAAAACAATCTTTGTGTCTAGTCCTTAGACCAATAGCATCAGTATAATTTGGAAAATTGTTAGGCATTCAGATCCCACCTCAGACCTGTTAGGGTAACTTAAATTTGGAACTATCCAGGGTGAACATCATTTATTTTTATTAGGGGCCTAGGGGTAAGGTAAGACTCTACAGAGCTGAGCAAAATGGTCTATCTTCCTGTCATAGTATGACTTCCTATTGACATCTCAGTATTCCAATAGCAGGACTTCTTTTATCTGCAGTCCTGCTTCCTTTTCAATAGTATGACAATGGATTTTCAGAACATTGCTTGTGTGTTATTTAGGCTCTTAGAGAAGTAGGATTGGAGGCAGGCTGAAATAGGGGGATTAGAGAGTTAGGTTCTGATTCTGCCACCAACTTATTTATTGAATTCAGACTGATCATTGTATTTTTTGTGGGGCTCTTATGTGTAAAACAAGGAAAATAATCTCCAACTTTTGTGGTAATAAGTACTTCAAATGATATAACGAATGTGGAAGCGCTTAATTAAAAGAAAAAAAATTATGTAAGTGCTGTTTTTAGTTATCTTTGGTTATTCACAAGATTCTGCTTGTGGAAATGTGACTTGGGGATTTTCTTAGATTTGCTTCTAAAGAGCCTCAGGAGAGACCAATAGTAGTGGGAGCTTGTAGATGGCTCAAGGGCTAATCTAGAGAGTACTAAATGTTCTCCTCTGCCTAAAATGTTTGTGAAATGCTGCCCATGTCATTTTCAAAGGCATTCACTCTCATTTCATTCAGATACCACTAGAAAAAGCTCTGCCATACTTCTATTCAGCATTATTTTTTCTTGATCACTTTTATTTGTCCAATGACAAAGCTCTAAAATATTGGATTCATTTTTTGTGATGTTGTTTTTCTCACTCTTCTTGCTGGCTCGTTGCCACATGACTAATTCATTTTTTTTCTGTCCAATTATGTCATGTCCTTTTGTCCCCAGAACTCAAATTATGTGTTGAGTGTTTGCTCCCATTTCCCTCTTAATTCCAGGAATGCTATGAAGGTTAGGCTTAATGAGAGCCTTTCACACCATGCCAGGAGTTCATTGCTTGATTGAACCTCTCTTATTTACTGGGGCTATGGCAAAAGTACTCCTCTGCCTGAATCTGGATAATTTTGGGGGTGTTAAACAGTTTCTCATCCTTTCTAAAAGAGCAGTCCAAAGTAAGTTTTAGGAAGTTCACAGAATCTGGCAATTGGCAGTGTCCAGTTGTCTCCATAAGTGATTATAATTGTGGCAGTTAACTGTGGAGGGACGAAATGAAGACGAGCATTCCAGGTGTGGTGTTCTTTAAAGCACTCTGGGGAAAGTTGTAGTATCTCAAAGAAGTGCCTTTCCAATGCTGGATTTCAGTCTTCCTGTATGATTAGGAAACTTGCCTAGATGCCTTTCTACTGCTGAAGGAGGCCCTGTAGGCAATACACAAGGTCTGTCTGTGAGGACTGCCAAAAGTGACCTAAAGAGACACGGAATATTTCAGCCAGTGTCTGCTTAATGCAGTCTTTTGATAATTTGTTAACTATCAAAAGATTCCTGAGTAAGTCTACAGTACCAGACTGAGTACAATCTCTATTCTGCTAAATACCTTAATCACTATTAATTTGGGTTTTGTTCAATAGGTACCTGATTTGATAAGTCCATTAGTGTGTTTAGTATGTTGCTTTTTCTGGTAAGGATTCTACCCTTAGATAAGAGGTAGGAGTTTTTATCCCAGAGAGCTTATAAAATGGATGCAGTGATTATAAAGGAGATTGAATGCCAAAGTTGTTTTTTTTTTTTTAGTAGTTGCTAGACTTTTAAGGAATTTAAGGACAAATTAGAATGAGACAGAAAACAGAGTCAAGCTTCAATGTTGTGTCTTTCCCTACATTGTTAGTGCTATATTATCACTGAAAGTAGTATGTATAATAGCTAGAGTATCAAAGGGAGGAACATTTTCAGAGTAAATATTTGTAGTATAAAAGACTAGGAGCTGTCTTGCCAATATGACTAAGGAAAAACTATGAACTCCAATTTCTGTGAATAATGTCCTACTTTCTTAGACTGAGCTAGAGCCAAACATGTAAAAGAAATTGGCCTTATGCATCATGTATGAGAAGTTGCTGGTATGCCTGCTTATGAAGGACCAGCCCCTTCTGAACATGAAAACTTAGCAACTGTGCTAGTTTGGGGATGCCTGAATATGCAAGGGTCCAGTTGTGTAACCATACGGAGGCTTGGCTTGGTATGTGCCATTCTCTCTACAAGTGCATGTTCACTTCTTATTGAAAGACAGACTTCCTCACTGTTTCAGAGATGGTCACTTTTCATTTGTTACCTTTGTGAAATTAGAAATAGCTTTTCTCTTTATGAATTGCTGTATAACAACTTATTCTAAAACTTGGTAGATTAAACTATGTCTCATTAGTTTGTGGGTCAGAAAGCTACTCAAGGGTCAACTGGATGATACTTCTTCTCCATCTTGGTGGTATTCAGCTGGTAGATGGGTTTATATTGAAGGTACAAAATGGCTTTCCTCCCATTTCTGGCTGGGTTAAGCTTGTATGGGACAATAAGCAGAATTCCTTCATTTGGCATCTTTGTTTTCTAACTTGTAACATGTCATCTCAGAGGGAATGTCCCAGGAGAACAAGGTGGAAGCTTCTGGCCTTTTATGATTTAGCCTCAGAAGTCTTATAGTATCACTTCTACTATAGTCTATTGGTTTAAAACAGTAATAAGCTTAGTCATATTCAAGGTAGAGGGGGCATAGACCTTACCTCTCAATGTGAATTAGGTCAGAGACTTTCCAGCTGTGTTTGAAGACTTCCACAATATTAAAGAAGAAAAATGACTCCCTATATTGGGTCTGTGACACCAGTGATTTGTTTCTAATGTAAGTACACGAAGCTGATAGTACAGAATCAATCATTCCAAGGCAGTGTAGAATGTGTTGGAGAAGAGATATGGTTTGATACGTTTATCAGAAGAGTTCTTATTTTCAAGCAAGGAGAGTCACTGATGTCTTTATTTTTGAGACCAGAGCTATAGTGGAGTTTTTCTTGGATGAGAGATCAAAGTGAGCCTTTATAAAATCAAGACCTCTTTAGAAAAGTCTACACTGGGGGATATTGCATGTATGAATACCTGGACTTTTCTCTCCTTGACTAATGAACACACTTAGGGGTAAAGGGGATATTAAATATCATACATGGAGGTAGTTTATAGTGTGATCCAAACTAGTTGAAATCTTTTTTCCAGATCCCATAGATCTGTTAGATAAGGAGATGTTTTGAGAATCAGATAGGATCTGGAAGTCTTGATGGGCAAGGTAGCTGTTTTTTTTCCAAGAATAAGTAAGGGTAGGGAAATATTACATGGTTTTATAAGTGTAGACTTATAGCAAACAGATTTGGAAAATCAGCCATAGAAACACTGGTGATGAGGTGGCATATAGATCATGGCTCTGCCCCTATGGCAAAACACTTTTCCTCTTGCCTAGTTTTATATTTTCTGCTGAGTATTGGCTGTTCTGAATGGTAGCATTAGGAGCTATAGTAGATGAGGATGTCAGGGTTACTAGATCTTATGAAGATGAGCAATGCTTTATTAGGAGTTTGCTCATTTAGTTTAACCTTGAATCATAGACATAAAATAGGAGACCCAAAGTACCTGTAAGATACGGATAAAATGGGTACTAATGTCCCAACTTTCCATGTTTTTGGTGGTAGGTTAAGAATTGCTACTTTGTCTGGAGAATTAGGAACTGGTCAAAACTGACTTTCTAATACTCCATCTTCTATTTTTGTCAGAAAGGTGTAATCTGTTTTACTGACACTTTGTTTTATCTGACAAGGAAATCAGTCCCCTATTTCTATGTCTTGTGATTTCATGCAATAGGTCCTAAAAGCCAGCTCTTCAGATGCCTTCTCTGATGTCTTGCATTATACCAAAGTATATATATATATATATATATATATATATATATATATATATATGTGTGTGTGTGTGTGTGTGTGTGTGTCTGTCTGTGTGTGTGTGTGTATACTTGCCAACAAACCAAGGGGTCCACTTTGGATCTGGTGTTTTTATGTCTCCAGAACCTATCAATGTCACTCTTTATAGAACCTGGACAAGAAAATTCCATCAGCTTCTGAGCTTCCATAGTTAGGTAATGTGAACTCCTGATCCAGTACTCTTTGTGATACTATGGTATATTCCATGTGCTGAAAGAAGTGTTTTGGCTTTAGGATACACTTGCGCAGAACTAGAAATTTTTTACACTAGGATTTTCCCTATTATGACTGCTAATTCCCATGAAATGGTTTGCACTTGGGACAATTAGCCTTTTCAAATACTCACCATTCCCTTTCTGTCCTTTTCTCCACATGTACTTCAGGTCCCCTGTGTCTGCCACTGGTCATGACTCTAGATATTTATTTTTAAAGTTTTATTTATTTGAAAGTCAGAGTTACACACAGAGAGAAGGAAAGGCAGAGAGAGGGGGAAGAGAGAGAGAGAGAGAGAGAGAGAGAGAGAGAGAGAGAGTGTCTTCCATCTACTTGTTCACTCTCCAGATGGCCACAATGGCCAGAGCTGTGCTGACCCGAAGCCAGGAGCCAGGAGCTTCCTCTGGGTCTCCCACATGGGTGCAGGGGCCAAGGACTTGGGCCATCTTCCACTGCTTTCCCAGGCCACAGCAGAGAGCTGGATTGGAAGTGGAGCAGCCGGGATTAGAACCGTTGCGCATATGGGATGCTGGCACTGCTACGCCACAGCGCCAGCCCCTAAATATTTATTGATTAACATCTCAGGTCACACTGCCATCAAAGTTAGGGATATGTCCCTGAAGTTCATTCTCTCATTTCATCCCAATGCATTTGATTTTCGGAGACAATATGGGAAAAACATAGTAACCAAACTAACAATCCGGGAAACTGGTTAGCATTTTGAAGTATGGTATGAGAAAATGTTCTAGTAACCAGAACTTTTGTATTGAATTTTGTTAACCTAAAATTTTTGTGTGTGTTTTTTTTCTTTTTCTCTAGGTGCAAAATGCTAGTGATTTACTGATTAAACCCCTGGAAAATTTCCGTAAGGAGCAAATAGGCTTCACAAAGGTACATTTTCTTTGTATGTAATGTGTAAATGGCTTATTGTTGGCTCTACCACTCTTCATTCTAAAATGTATGATGCTTTTATATGTCAATTTGGAAGTTAACTGGGTCATATGATCCCTAGATAACTGGTTAAACATTATTTCTCAGTGTACCTGTGAGATTGTTTTCAGGAGAGGTTAGCCTTTGTATTGGTGGAATGAGTAAAGATCTGTCTTCACCAATGTGGGTGGGCCTCCTTCAGCATATTAGTGGCCTCAGTAGAACCGAAAGATGGAGAAAGGTTGAGTTAACTCTGCCTATGTGACCTAGAATATCAATCCTTGCTTGCCTTTAGTATTTCTAATTTTTAGGCCTTTGTACCTGGGTTGGATTTCAGGCTCTCCAGCCTTCAGAATATATTACTAGCTTTCCAGGATCACCAGGTTGCAGAGGGCAGATCACAGGATTTCTCAGCCTGTAGAATCACTTAAGCGAATACCTTATAATAAGTCTTTTTATATATGTATATTCCCAAAATATTTAAATCCATGTCTAATTTATTTCATACTACACATTTCTCATAAAGTTTATGAAGATGCTTCATATGCATGGGCGACAATTTTTGCACTAAAATGAACTTACCTTTTTTTTTAAAAAAAAGATTTATTTATTTGTTTGAAAGTCAGTTACAGAGAGGGAGAAAAAGAGATCTTCCATTCACTTGATTTACTCCTCAAATGGCTGTAATGGCCAGGGCTTGGGCCACACTGATGTCAGCAGCTAGGAGCTTCATCTGGGTCTCCCAAATAGATGGCAGGGACCCAACTACTTGGGCCATCTTCTGCTGCTTTCCCAGGTGCCTGAGCAGAGAGCTGGATCAGAAGTGGAGCAATAGGGACTGAAGCTAGTGCTCATATGGGATGCCAGGATCCCAGGGAGTGGCTTAACCTGCTGCGCAATCACGCTGGCCCCAACATCAATCCCTCTTGAGGGCATTGTCTCATGACTTTATTATCTCACGCTGAACTGCACCACCTGTTAAAGCTTCAACACCACCACTCTTTGGACCAAGCTTTCAGCACATGATCCTTTGAGGCACACACACAACCATATCCAAACCATAGCAGAGAGAAATGAGGAACAAATTATTGAAGGTGAGAGAAAAGATAATCCTTGTCATAAAGTAGCCAAGATTGAATTGCATTCATATTCTAGAGTTTTATAGAAGATAGAATTTACATGAAATGAAAACTGCAAGAGAGACATGAATTGAAGAAGGAATTCTTAAGCAAAACAATATACCATAACTTAATTCTCAGCTTATCCACAGAATGAGAAATCAGGAAGAGAGCATTAAGTGTCCATTTGATAAGGCTAGTATGGGTGTGAACCAAGAATCTAATCAGCCATCTCTGCAAACTCTAGTATAGAGATGGGACCATGTCAATAGGAATACCCAAGCAGGAACACTGGCCTCTGAGACTAAAGGAAGCCTCAATCTTGATTCATTGTTTCTAATGCCCATCACAGACCCTGGGGGCAGAGATAATTCCTCCTTATCAAAGGGAGGGGCTGCCTTACTAGTATTGGAGGGCTCAGATGCCCCTCCCAATAGTACTTCAAGGGATGAGTCACTGTAGAGAATAGTGTGTGCAATCCCTCTGGCTCCACGAAGACAGTAGCAACAGGGGAGGCACACTACCCAGCCAAAGGGGTAGAACCAACCTGCCAAGCTGTAGGAGTGTGGTTCCCACTTTAGAGGGCCTAAAAATTGGGGCATCAAGCCAAAGAGGATTATTCTCAAGCCTTAAGATCTCGTGGAGTTGACTTGCTAAGTTTTGGATTTCCTTGGGGTCTGTCATCCCTTCCTATTTTCCTGTTTCTCCCTTTTGGAGTGAGAACATGTGTTTTATGCCTACTCTACCACTTTTTATTGGAAGTACATCATGTGTTTGGTTTCACAACTTCATAGCAGAGAGGAATTTTGGAATGTACTTTTAGTCTCACTTTGATTTAGATGATCTTTAGATAAGACTCTATACTTCTGACTTTAGAATTGATGCTGGGATGAGTTTAAGATTTTGAGATTCTTGGAATGGGATGAATGTATTTTGCGTGTGAGAAGGACATGAATTTTGGAGGGCTGGGGTTGAATATTAATGACTAGATGTTTATGTCACCCCAAAATTCATCTGATGAAATTCTAATTCACAGTGTTATTAGGAAGGAGGTGGGGCCTTTGGGAGGTAACTAGATCATGAATGTGGAGTCTGTGAATTACAAAATGAATTTTTATTATGTATTTCCCCTGACCCAGCTCTAGCTGAGGATTTTATATATGTTGTTATCCTTAATTCTCACAGCAACCTTGTGAGGTAGGATTTTTTAAAAATTTATTTATTTTTATTTTTATTTTCTTTTATCCCAGAAACCTTTTTAAAGGTAGGATTTTTAATTTCCATTATTCCAAGGAAGAAACTGACTCACTGAGGTTAATTATGTATCAGTATTTCTTCCTACTTCTTTGCCAGAGGGTCCAACTTGTGTACCTACAAAAAAGATAAACTCAGTGTGAACATTATAGCTCCAATAAACACTCCAGAATTACCCCAGTAGTATAAGTTAGGGTAAAAGAAAGATCACTGAATTCGGACCAGAAATTAGCTTCTCTAGTCTCTTCCTGTATGCCTCTCAGTTCTGAATTCATCCCTCAGTAACTGCTACCCCCAGGTCAAACTCGCAACCGTTCCTGCTACATGGTGGGTTAAGTTAGATCTTCCCTAGTGAGATCTTAACCCCAACCAAATATGCCTTCCTTCAATACTTTGCCTCAGTGTACTGTATAGAATTTCCTTATATCATATTGTGATTTATTAATTCTTTATAGTGTTTTCTCTCTCCTAATTGCACCTAGACTGATATACCCAACACTGCTATTAGTTGATTTGTAATGTCAATGGTAGTGGTAGGGGTTATTCTAAGCCTCTGCATATACAGATGCATGTTGTCATTTGAACTTCATAAGAAGTATGTGCAGATTATTGTCCCCATTAAAGCATGGGGGCACTACAGGTTTAGTGAGACATAGCATCTAAGGTCACTTAACAAGGGTGTAGCAGAGCTTGGATTTGAATTCAGTTTTCTTGGTTGTAAGTCTAGGACTCATTTTATTTTATAAGAGATACCAATTCTCTCTGAGCCTTAGTATTCTCAAGAATAGAAAATTGCTAATCTAATCTGCTAGTTTGAGATTCTAAGGTTAATTAACTAAATGTATATCTAGTGAATACTGGAAATTGCCTACTCAGACTACTGTGAACTAAATATGCTTTGGATTTTTATGGGAAAGTGTAAAATATCACATTGACATGATATATATTGATTATATGTTGAAATGATAGTATTTTGGATATACTGAATTAAGTAAATTACTGAAATTAATTTCACCATTTTTAAATGTGAGTACTAAGTTTTTAATTGGTTAATTGGCTTGCATCATATGTATTTCTGTTAGTTAACACTGAACTAGGCAAAATAATTACCTTTGGAAGAACACTCCTGCCATGTCGTGGGATTTGAGGCTCCAGAATCAATAGAAGGAAGTACCTTTAGAAATTCAAATATACATGGTTATCATATTAATTAAATTAGTTAACATACAAAGTTATTAGAATAGTACCTAGCAATTAATAAATGCTAAATAAGTTTTCTGTCATTATGATCATGATGACTGTTATTATTGTCAACAAAATAGTTTAAAATGTTCTCCTTCAAACTGTCCAGTTGATGATGGACTTACTTTGATTAAAAACTCAAAAGGATTGAATGAGATAGGAGGAGGGAGGGAGGGCTATTGAATATTTCTCAGGTGACTACTGATATTATATGAAGAAGATTCCATGTTACTGGGTCTGCATCTCTAGCTTTGTAGGATGTGGGAGATGTCTCCTTGTCATAGAAATGAAGGAAGGGAGGGAAGGAAGAGAAATGAAGGAGCAAAATAATGCAGAGCATCCTGGAAACTAATAGGGAACACATTCTGAGGAAGTTGGTACTGATGCTCCTGCCATTTGAAATAATAAATGTCTCATGTGAAATTTGTGGAAAGATGATGGAGGACAGATGGCAGAGAATGACCTGGGATACCCAAATGATATTCAATAGTGTGTGGAAAGATTTGAACCATAAGCCATGGATGGTTTCCTGGCTAAAGGCGAGTCACTCTGTAGAGACCACTTGCAGGTCAACCAAATATGTTGTCAGTTCAACCTGGTTGACTAGGTCCCAGTGGGTGGGCTTTCTCAATGGCCAGAGTCTTAGAAGACTGTTTTAAAACTGAGTCATTTCACAAAGACAACAATTCCCACAAGATTAGCCATTCTCTGATGCTTTGTGCACCAGTTTCTGTTATACAACTTCAATGGCTGTCAGATGGTTGGCTTCCCAAGCATGGAGTCATGGTATGAGATAACCTCACATGTATCATCTTCATCAAAGGTTTTTATTCAGGGACAAATTGTTTGAGTGGAACCCCTAAATCTGTGCTAAGCCAGAGCATTTTCCTTTGGATCTGTTTTATATAGTGTGCTTTTTAGGCAAAATTTTAAAACAGAACTATATTGGATAAAATTTGTAGTATGACTTTTATGCTAAAATTTGAGAGTTTTTTTCCTCTTTATTTAAAAGGATTTATTTATTTGAAAAGGCAGAGTGACAGAGAAAAGGAGAGCCAGAGAGACCTTCTACCCACTGGTTCATGCCCCAAATTGCTGCAATGCAGGGCCAGGCCAAAGCCAGAAGCCTGGAACCCCATCCAGGTCTCCCACATGGGTGCCCATCTTCTGCTGCTTTCCCAGGCACATTAGCAGGGAGCTAGGTTGGAAGTCGAGCAGCCAGGACTGGAACCAGTGTTCAAATGGGATGTTGGCATCATAAGTGACAGCTTAACCCACTGCATCATAACGCCAACCAATGATTTTTTTCTAATTAAGAAGGATATGTCCTGCAATGCCTACATTCCATATGGGTGTCTGCTTGAGACCTGGCTGCTCTACTTCTAATCCACTCCCTGCTAATGGCCTGGAAAAAGCAGCAGAAAAGATGGTCCTAGTGCTTGGTCCCCTGCTACTCACGTGGGAGACTTGAGGAAGCTCCTGGCCCCTAGCTTCAAACTAGCCCAGCCCTGGCCATTGTGGCCACCTGAGGAGTGTTACCAGTGGATGGGAGCCCTCTCTTTCCCTCCCCGTCTCTCCCTCTCTGTGTAACTATGACTTACAAATAAAGAATTTTTATTTAAAAATGGAAATTATATGATATATACATGTATACATATAATTAAAACTGAAATAGTACTTCAGAATCTGTAAAGAAAATCAACAGTTTTCCATTCTTTCCTCATTACCTAGAGGCATCTGCTTTTAACCATTTATTATTTTTTCTTTTTTTAAAATTTGTTTAAGTTATACAAGTTTCATGTATTTTATATATACAGATTTAGGAACATAATGATACTTCCCACCCTACCCTCTTGCACGTGCTCCAACCCTTCTTCCTCCTCTCTCTCACATTCCCAGTCTTATTTTTGGACAGGCAGAGTTAGACAGTGAGAGAGAGAGAGACAGAGAGAGAAAGGTCTTCCTTCCATTGGTTCACCCCCCAAATGGCCGCCACGGCCAGTGCCGCGCTGATCCAAAGCCAGGATCCAGGTGCTTCTTCCTGGTCTCCCATGTGGGTGCAGGGCCCAAGCACTTGGGCCATCCTCCACTGCCTTCCAAGGCCACAGGAGAGAGCTGGAAGAGGAGCAACCAGGACAGAATCTGGCGCCCCAACCGGGACTAGAACCCGGGGTGCCGGCGCCACAGGCAGAGGATTAGCCAAGTGAGCCACAGCGCCAGCCTCCCAGTCTTAATTTTAACAGAGACCTACTCTCAGTTTACATAATGATCGTAAAGTTAACCCTACACTAAGTAAAGGAGTTCAATAAATAATATGAAGAAAAATAAAACAGTGTTCCTCAATAGTAGAGACAAGGGCTATAAACATTCATCATATTTTATTTGTCTATTAGTTACTTTCATGTCCTTAAAGTATAATTATATCACTACTTTCTGAGTTAGCATTAAACATTATTTACTACTTCATGCTATGAATATAGGAGATTATTGCTCACATTTCACCCTTTCCCTCATCTTCTAGTTTGTGATATAAATCATAACACTTCTATTAGTTACCACTGTTACTTTAAATAATACACTTAAAGTTTATTTCTTATGCCATTGACTAATTTTAAATTTATTTGACATGTAGTTATAGACAGTGAGAGAGAGAGAGAGAGAGAAAGGTCTTCCTTCCGTTGGTTCACTCCCCAAGTGGCCGCTACGGCTGGTGCTGCGCCGATCCGAAGCCAGGAGCCAAGCGCTTCTTCCTGGTCTCCCATGCAGGTGCAGGGGCCCAAGGACTTGGGCCATCCTCCACTGCCTTTCCGGGCCACAGCAGAGAGCTGGCCTGGAAGAGGAGCAACCGGGACTAGAACCCAGTGCCCATATGGGATGCCAGCGCCGCAGGCGGAGGATTAACCAAGTGAGCCACGGCGCTGGCGCCATTGACTTTTGAGGATTCATTTGTAAGATAAATACATTGCTGGTGCCGCGGCTCACTAGGCTAATCCTCCGCCTAGCGGCACCGGCACACCGGGTTCTAGTCCCGGTCGGGGCGCCGGATTCTGTCCCGGTTGCCCCTCTTCCAGGTCAGCTCTCTGCTGTGGCCAGGGAGTGCAGTGGAGGATGGCCCAAGTGCTTGGGCCCTGCACCCCATGGGAGACCAGGAGAAGCACCTGGCTCCTGCCATTGGATCAGCATGGTGCGCCGGCCACAGCGCGCCAGCTGCGGTGGCCATTGGAGGGTGAACCAACGGCAAAGGAAGACCTTTCTTTCTCTCTCTCTCACTGTCCACTCTGCCTGTCAAAAAAAAAAAAAAAAAGATAAATACATTGTCATCTCTGTCTTCCTCACCCCTCTTTAGCCCTTAACTCCTGTCAGCCAAGCCTTCACTTTTTATTGTTAGGGTTGGTAACATTACTATTCTAAGTCTGGAGCCTTAGTTATACCTATAGACTCCCTTTTCAGTGGCAAAAGCCAGTGACAAATCAAGAATTTGAACACAAGTTTCTTGCCTGGGATCCCATGAACTTTGACATACCTTATGTTGGATTCATCAACTGTTAATTTCTGGTGGCTAGCATAGAGCAAGGATGAGCCCTTTATCTCTTTCTCCCAAGTTTTTATGTAGTAGGTTTACAGTTCTTTGTCTACCTACTTAAAATTCCTGTTTGGCTAGCTCTTTCAATGCCTTCCATCTGTCAAATACACCAACACATGCAAAGTTTGTGAGACCTTCCGCATGTGTACACTATCTGTCGCTTGATTTACAGAACTCTTCCTACCACTATTCCCCTTCCCACCACCATGCCACTCCCCCATACCCCCCTGACCCAAGATCAAGGGAGGACAAACAAGGCTTAGTCCAGTTCTGTTCATAATGACTCTTTCATCCTGCAGTGTAGAATGCTGGACTGTCCACTGGAGATGGCAGAATAAAGACTCAGTCATTCCCTCTAGACACATGACAGGGAGAGTATTTGTACCCTTTGATTCATATTTTTTGGGTCTTGTCAGAGTTGCCCACAGTATGATATTTTCAGTTCTTTTTCAAGGATGTCCTTGCCAGAGAGGAACAGCCACTGAATTGAGCCTTTGTGTGGTTTGTCGTGGGATCAGGGCCAAATTGTCTGACTAAGACATCTGAGTCTGCATTTAACTCACTTCTTGGAGAGTTAGAGCTGGTGTGGAAGCTATAGTATAGTGTGTTCTCACCCAACAAATGGCAGGCAAGAGGACACTGATAGCAGGATATGTACTTGTCAGTCTTATTTTAGTTACTTTTCAATGAACAGAGATCCAAGAGCAAACTTTACGAGAAGAACCTGTCCTGGAGGTAGATGAGACTGGAAAAATATAAAAGGTGGAAGACGGCACAAACCTGACTGTGAAGGTAGAAGAAATCAAAGGTGTTCATTCTTGACTTGCATTCCAAATGCCAGTGCATACCCTCAGAGAGAGGGAAAGGAAGCAGCAGAAAATCCCCTATCAATGGCTTCAAAGAATTTAAATTTCAGATTTCTCCATATGTTTCTGTCCCAATAGTCACCAGAATGCATTTACAGGGGGATTCAAGTAGTCAAAGGACCTGAGAGCTAGGCTGTGTGGCAGTAATTCATAACTTAGTTCCAGTCAATCGCAAATATTTGGCATGCCATATGATAATTACCATACCCTAGGTATTGCAGTGCATTATCTCAGTTAAGTATTATTTATCCACATTTCACAGATGAAGAAATCAAGACCCATAATGACCAAATAACTCACCCAAGAACACATACTTATTAACAGAAGCAGGTTTCAGCCAGAGTTTTGTTATTCTAGAGACTGCTATTTCTACTACACTGCACTCTGAATCTGGCTTTATGGAACTACTATGGAAGCATTAAAAACATGATTAACAGGGCCTATCAGCTATTGAATTGGTACATATATTATAGTGCATTTCATTACTGTACAACGATCAGAACAAATGAACTAGAGCTGTTGTACACCATCACACAGATGACTAACAAATACGCATGGTGGATTAAAAATTTTAAAGTGACATGAAATATATCAGCCTATTTCTGTAAAGTTCAAAAACAGGCAAAACTAAGTGGTAATGTAAGAAACCAAGATAGTGGTTACAGAGTGGAGATTTTTAGTGAAAATGTGGGGCACATGAGAATCTTTGGGGGTGCTGGTAATATTTTATTTTTAGTTTTGGGTGTTGATTATAAGGGTATGTTCAGTTTATGACAATTTGTTGACCTTTGTGCGAATTATTTTTGAAAATATATATTATAATTGCAAAAAATTGAAAAGAACATTTAAGAACATTAATATCTGCCTGGGGCTGGCATTGTGACGTAGCAGATAAAGCCACCACCTGCAACACTGTCATCCTATATGGATGCCAGTTTGTGTTCTAGTTGTTCCACTTCCAATCTACCTTCCTACTAATAGTCTGGGAAAAGCAGCAGAAGATGGGCCAAGTGTTTGGGCTCCTGCCACCTATGTAGCAGACCCAGATGAAGCTCCTGGCTTCTAGCTTTGGCCTGGCCAAGTGCTGGCCATGGGAGCCATCTGAGGAGTGAACCAGTGGATGGAAGATCTCTTTGTCTCTGTCTCTTTCTGTAACTCTGACTTTCAAATAAACAAATCTTTAAACAAAAACACACTAATATCCTATAGCTTGTCATCCATCCACCAAAACTCTGGTATGTATGTGGAACTTAAGAAGTTCATGTAAAATGAAATTAAAAGGTAAGTTTATTTTAGTGCAAATTTTTTAATATGTGTTTTCATGAACTTTTTGAAGACCTCTTGTATGTATGGATCTCAATTTTTTACATCAAAATATACTCGTCTTTTAATTACATTATCTATGAAATTTGAGGTTCATATGTATATGTATATACAAGGAGGCAATGGCTGAGGGAAGTTTTGTGGCCTTATCCTCCTGACTATATTCATATATAGAACTTCTTCCTCCTCTTATGACTTTCTTCCTCTTTCATTTCATATGTGAGTTTCCTTAACATATCATATTTAACATAATATAGTGGTTAAAACTGTGGTTTCTGGAGCAAGACTACCAGGATTTGTATCTCAGCTCTTCAGCTGTACTAGCTATTCAGCAGAGCTTAAGCCAGTCATTTCTCTGGGTCTTAGTTTCCTTATCTATAATATGAAAAAATCATAGTACCTACTTTATAGAGTTGTATTTTAAAAGTGTTAACATATGTAAGATCCTGTATATAATACATAAAAAGCATCATTGTGGGTATTTGCTATTATTGCTTTTTCATATTTATAACAAGAGAGTAACTACATGTATTCTTTTGTATCTTGATTTTTTTCACTTAAATATATGAATACAGGTGAATGTTGAAACTATATTAACTCAATATTTTTTACTGTTGTATAGTATTCCATTGTGAGACTAGCATAATTTCACTAACTTGTTGACTAATGACAGTTGCTTCTATTTTTTATGTTCTTGTGAATAACATTCCAATGAAAGCATTTTAGATGTCTTCTTGTGGACATTTGAAAGATTTTCCTGGATATATTCCCAGAAATAAAATTTGTATGTTGTAGGATCTAGGTATCTTTATAAGATATATTTCCAAATTGATGTCCAAAATTGTTATTCCAATTAATGTCATCACCTGTCACCAGCAGTATGAAGTAGTTTTCCTTGCTGCACAATCAAGGAAAATATAATCAGATTCTGAAAGATGCAAGAGAATTTAATTAAGCAAATAATTTTTGTGCCTCTACTCTGTATACTGAAGAAAGCAGTGACCCATGGTAGACAAATCTATTCTCTAGCAAACATCGAACAACTGTACTTAATACCAAAACGAGATCACATATGTAAAGTATCTGGTACACAATAGGCTCCTTGGCTCAAGCAATCTCAGAATGTACCCACACCGACTGGTGTGGTAGTGTTATGGATACGATCCTTTTACAATGCAATCTATCCTTGAAAAATAGGAGGTGACCCCGTTTAGCCCAAAGAGAGAATGTCATCCTTGATTATCCATGTTATAGAATGGACTGTGACTTATTAGATGGTCACATCTGTTTTCCAGCTGCTTTGCCTTCCTTCACTGGGACAGGGAAGTGCAAAGGGGAGTTGAATCATAGGCTATAGATATCAAGAGTTTTTTTTCCCTTTCTACAATCAAAATGAACCTGCTCTTTCTCCCTACCCCAGCGTCCTTTCTACTTGAATAGTTTGAGGGCATTTTTGTAATACAGCAGTGACCTTGCTCAAGTGAGCTGGCCTAAGTGAACTTGTAAGTCTGTTCCTAATATCAGCTGGCTTAAATGTCACTTCTGGAGTGGATAGGACAGATGAGAAACCAGTAGCACATAACCCCTTGAACTGGATTATAACTTGGGGATTCCCTCTATTTTGAGGAAGTGCCAAGGCTTCTGATTTTGAGTTGTCTACTAGAGTAGCATCTAACCACATGTGCGTACTGCACACTTGAAAAGTTTTTAGTGTGGCTGAGAAACTGAATTCTACATTTTATTTACTTTTAATTAATTTAAGTTAAATTACTCACTTGCAGTTAGTGGCTATTGTGAAGGTCTAATAAATATTCTAGAATATTTTGAGGGTAGAGGAAAGTAGGGTAGCTAACTTGTTCAGTACCTACCGTACATTGGGGCCTATATTGGCATTTGATTCTTGCAATACCCTGTGAAGACATATTATTCCCAATCTTACAGAAAAGGAAACCAGGTTTAGAGAGGATAAGAGTGTGCCCAAGATCATATAGGGTAATGTTCAGAGCCATGATTTAAACCCAGATCTATTTGGTCTCTCCAAGCCTAGAGTCTATTTCTGTTTATCCTTCATAGTGTGCTATAGTTTTCTTACTGCTACTTGGCTCCAGTTTTAAACCAGAAAAGTTTAAAATTGAATGCCTTCTAACACAGGTAATTCCAAATTCCTAAACTGCTAATTTTCACTACAAAGTGGGTATGTGGAAGCTCCAATATATAAAGATTCCATGGATTTTGATGATTCTCTCTAGTAGGGTGTTCAGGAAGAATATTAAGTGGCTGGAAACAAAGTGAGTAAATGAATCAGTTATTTTTTTAAAGATTATTTATTTGAAAGTCAGAGTTAAAAAAAAAGTGGAGCAACTGGGACTCTAACTGACGCCCACATAGGATGCCAGCACTGAAGGCGGCGGCTTTACCTGCTACACCACAGCGACAGCTCCAGTTGTTTTTTGTTGTTGTTGTTGTTGTTAATTACAGCCAAATATAACTGTTCTCCAAATAAACAGAACCAACAGGATGTGTATACAGATGTTCTCCTACTTGGGAAGGTTCATCTTAGAATTATTTTGACTTTACAATGGTGTAAATGCCATAATCATTCAGTAGGAACTGAACTTAAAGTTTTGAATTTTAGTCTTTTCCTGGCCGAGCATTATGTGATATTGTCCTCTCTTGGGATGCTGGGCAGGGTCTGCAAACTGCAGTTCCCAGTCAGCCATGTGATCAGGAGGGTCAACAACGCAGACTCTACAATGTACTGAGTTGCCAATCTGTGATGATCAATAGGTTAGGTTTACTAAATGCATTTTTGACTTATGATATTTTTAACTTATGATGGGATGGGCTTGTCAGGATATAATTCCATCACCAATCAAGGAGTAGGTATCTACATAGAGAATGTTTATTTTAAGGAATTGGCTCATGTGATTGTGGGGACTGACAAGTCCCAAATGTGCATGGCAGGCTGGCAGACTGGAGACCTAGGGAAGAAGAATCTCAAGCCCAGAGGCATTCCCTCTTCCTCAGATGACCTCAGAATAAAAAGTTTCCTAATCGCTTTGACTGATTGGGTGAAGCCTCCACAGATTCTGAACGGTATTTGTTTTACTCAGAGTCTACTGATTCACATCAACAGCTAGTCCAGTGTTTGCCTGAATATTTGAGTACCATGGCCTAGCCAAGTTTATACAGAAAATCAATCATAAAACACCATGAGGGCATTTGAGAGTTCTGGAGGAAGGCCAGTTCCAAGTTCCAGGAACTGGCCTCTAGGTCTTCTCTCTGCACTTCTTAGATTTTTCCTCACAATCATAAGGTGAATGTCACAGATCAACATATCACATCTCTACATATTAGCAATCCAAGCAGGAAAGGAGGGAAAGGGCTCCTTTCACATACCCCTCTCCCCTTTTTTTGTCTTTTATCCAGAGACAGAAATGTCTTCCCAAAGCTGTCATCAGTCTTTCCCTTATACCTCCTGGGCAACAGCTGAGTGCAGGCCAACTCTTAGGTCATTTGTTGGCAAAGAAGGATGGGACTGCAAAGATCCTCTCTTGGCCAGGGAGAGGGATTCGCTTTGCTTGACAACATTGCTTGCCTGATTGATATATGAAGAAACAGGAAGAAGAAGAAGGATGACCGCTAATTTGGCAATGTACAGTGACTGTCAAATGGTCCTTTAAGACTAAAGATATTGGGGGCTGGTGTTGTAGCGTAGTGGGTTAAGCTACCGCCTATGCTGGTGACATCCCATATGAGAGCTTGTTTGAGTCCCAACTGCTCCACTTCTGATCCAGTTCCCTGGTCTTGCACCTGGGAAAGCAGCGGAAGATAGCCCAAGTACTTGCTACCCTTGTGGCAGACTCAGACAGAATCCCATGCTTCTGGCTTTGGCCTGGCCCAGCCCTGACCATGGTGGCCAATCAGTGAGAGAACACATGCTCTCTCCATCTCCATCTGTCTCTGTGATTCTGCCTTTCAAAAGCAGAGTTATATATAGATATGGAGAGACAGAGAAAGATTTTTCTATCTGCTGGTCCACCCTCCCCCCAGATGTCTGAAGCAGTCAGGGCTGGGCCAGGCAGAAGCCAGGAGCCAGAACCTTTATCTTGTCTCTCACTTGTATGACAAGGGCCCAAACACTTGGTCCATCTTATACTTTTCCCAGCCCATTAGCAGGGAACTGGATTGGAAGTAGAGCACCTGGGACATGAACTGGCACCCATATGGAATGCCAGTGTCACAGGTAGTGGCTTAACCTGCTATGGCACAATGGTGATCTCTATCACACTTTCTTTCAAAGTTATTCCATAATCGTGATATTCCAAACAGAACATGGTGAATTCTGTTTATACTCAAGTCATATATAATCTTATGAGCAGACTTGAATCTTCAAGTAGACCTGAAGTCCTATAGGCCCTTATTTAACCCTTTCATGCTTCAGCCATTTCCCTTTAGAAAAACAGATTTACCTTTCACATCATAGTTTCTTTATCTGAAAAAAAATGGGGTGATTGAGCTACATAGTTTATTTTACTTCTAGTGTTCTGTGAATAGCACAAGTCAAAACCAGAACCTAGATAGATTTCTTGACTGCCATTCAGAAAGTCAAGGGGTATAACTAACTTATTTCTAGTCCAATGTATATCTAATAGAACTTTATATTTAATTGCCTGCATTGTAATCAAAATAGATATTTAATAATTGTGTGTTCTGGGACCAGTGCTGTGGCACAGAAGTTTAAACCTCTGCCTGCAATGCCGGCATCCTCTATGGGCATCAGTTCGAGTCCTGGTTGCTCCACTGCCCATCCAGCTTCCTGCTAATGAGCCTGGGAAAGCAGTGGAAGATGGCCCAAATATTTAACCCCCTGCATCTACATGGGAGACCCAGAAGAAGCTCCTGGCTTCTGTCTGGCCCAGCCCTCGCCACTGCAACTATTTGGGAAGTGAACACATGGATGGAAGATCAGTACCTCTGTCTCTGTCTCTTTCTCTGTATTTCTGCCTTTCCAATAAATAAATAAATCTTTAATAATAAAAAAAGAATCATATGTTCTAATTGGGCTTTATGTTTTAAGTCTCAATAGACATAACAGTCCTGGCGGAAGTCTGAAAAGCAGATTTCCTTTGAAATCTGTAATAGAATAGAAAATGGAATCAAAAGATGAGTTTATTTTGGTGTGAAATATTTTTGAAAACTTTTTGAAATTCATGCATAGTTTTCCATGGACTTGTTGAAGACCCATGTATGTATGAATTTCAAAAAAAAAACAAACAAACAAAAAAACATTTTGTGGGTAGCGTTGTGGCGTGACAAGTGAAACCATTGCCTGTGATACTGGTGTCCCATTTGGACACTGGTTCCAGTCTTGGCTGCACCTCTTCCAATCCAGCTTCCTGCTAATGTGCCTAGGAAAGCAGAAGATGGCCCAAATCCTTGGGCCCCTGCACCCATGTGGGAGAACCAGAAGGAGCTCTTGGCTCCTGGCTTTGGCCTGGGCCAGCCCTAGCTGTTGTGGCCCTCTGGGGAGTGAACAGAAGATTCTCTCTCTCTCTCTCTGTTCTCTCTATAACTCTGACTTTCAAATAGATAAATAAGTCTTTAAAAATATGTTGCACCAAAATGAACTTATCCTTCAAATTCTGTTTCCCATGAACTTTTTGAAGTGCCCTTCTCTTGTATTCTGGGAAAGAGAATTACAGAGAGGGAAGGAGGGAGGGAGAGAAGGAGAGAGACAGAGACTGATTTTCCATCTGCTGCTTCACGCCCCAAATGGCTTCAATGGCCAGGGCAGGGTCAGGCCAAAGCCAGAAGCCTGGGACTCCAACTGGGTCTCTCATGTGGGTGCAGGGGCCCAAGCACTCGGGTCATCTTCTACTGCTTTCCCAGGTGCATTAGCATGGAGCTGGATTGGAAGGGGAACAGCTGGGGCTTGAACTAGCACTCACATAGGATGCTGGCATTTGAGGCTTGCAGCAAAACTATGATGTTGGTACAACCATAACCTTTACTTTGCATATGAGGAAACCAAGCTCTAAGTAAGCTGGTGTTTGAGTTCAAGGGTAAGCGCTCACATTGGATGATAGTTGGAAATTCTTGTTAGGTGAAATTTCATGCAGACATGTATGACAAATTAATTTGGCCTCCAAATTATAGTCCTTTAAGACATTTTTCACAGCCACAAAATACTGGGCTCCCCAGAAAACCTTGCTTATTGGTAGGCTATTGAAAGCAGACTAACATGGCAAAGCAACCCAAAACTCAATGGCATGAGTAAAAAGCTTTTCTTTGTAGCTCACACATCTATGGGTTGGCTAGGTTAGCTCTGTTTACCTCAATTATGTTTGATGGGACTTGACTCAGGCCAGAAGTCCCATTTATGTCTGCTCCATCTGTCTCTGGCTTTCAGGGATCAGAGGGCTACAGCTCTGAGGAATATTCTCATGATGGCAGAAGTACATGGTGGGTGAGGAGACATTTGAGGTCTTTTAAAACTAACCTCAAAGCTGGCACACCATCACGTCTTCACAAATTCAATTCTTCAAAACAAGTCATGTGGCTGATTCCAACATTAGTGAGGAAGTGAAATAAATCTTGCCCCTAATGGAACTAGAGGGAGTGCAGTGTCACATGGCAAAGTGCATGCATGCGGGCAGTTGGAGAGACTTGGAAGCAATAATTCCATCCAATAGGCCCTGGCTGCAAGTTAGTGGTAATGAGAGTTGGGAGGTGAATGCTATAACAAAAAAATATTTTGATGGAGACTGAGAGGTGTAGTGGAAAGAGTGTTGGAGTCAGGAGATCTTGGTTTGAGTCTTCGCTCCACTTATTGTTATGACCTTGAGCAAATCATTTTCTCTTGCAGCATTTTAATATTAAGGGTCTAAGATCTGTTCATCTAGTGCTTTCATCTTCAATATAGCCATGCTGGAGCAAGAGAGATGAAGTGGTTCGTCTGTGTTCAAATCGCTAGGTGGAGGCAGAGTGCAAACCAGAACCTATGGTTCTCTTTCTATTATGTCTTCTTCAATACACAGGATGAGGGAGTATCTTAGGGTGGGATGGTGAGCAGTTTCAGTCCTCCTCCTTTCCTCATGAAACTTAAACTGTTTTACTGCAATTCCACGTCCCGAATTGCCATGATCATCTGTTTTCCATTTCTTCCAAGGACTGAAAAAAGGGAAACAGGCCAAACTCATAACAGGAAAGGTTGAAGGTCAGGCTAAGGAAGCACTTCCTGCACATACAGTATTTAACTGTTTGGTGGTGTTAGGGAACGCAGTAGCATCGCTATCTTCAGAGATCTTTGTGTGAGTCTTTTGTTGCTGTGCAATGTGCTGAAAACAGCACAGTGAGCTGGAGATGACTTGTCAGCTCTTCTGACTTTATGGTATTAGAACCACATGTGTATATCTGTCACACATCCATCTAGTGCTCATTTTGTGTCAGATATTCTTCTAAGTCCTCTGTAGATATTAATTCAGTTAATCTTCAGTACTCTAGAAATAGAGAGTCTTTTTTTATTCCTCTCATAGATTAAACAACAGACACAAGCTCAAAACAAGAACAGCAACAGTAAAAACCTAAGACACAGGGAGACTAAAAAGCTTCCCTGAAGCCATGCACCAGAAAGGAGCAGAATCGATGCTTGAACCAAGGTAGTGAGGTGCCAGAGTTTATGCCCTTATCCATTATTGTACCATGTGGTCACATGGGCGATATCATAGCACCTAGGTATCAGAACTCAATAGACTAAGTACTCTGCTACTTAGTGCTTCTGTGACATGGAATGAATTGCCTCACCTCTCTGAGCTTCATTTATCTTTTTTTTTTTTTGACAGGCAGAGTGGCTAGTGAGAGAGAGAGACAGAGAGAAAGGTCTTCCTTTTTGCCGCTGGTTCACCCTCCAATGGCCGCTGTGGCCAGCGCATCTCACCGATCCGAAGCCAGGAGCCAGGTGCTTATCCTGGTCTCCCATGCAGGTGCAGGGCCCAAGGACTTGGGCCATCCTCCACTGCCTTCCCGGGCCATAGCAGAGAGCTGGCCTGGAAGAGGGGCAACTGGGATAGAATCCGGTGCCCCGACCAGGACTAGAACCCGGTGTGCTGGCGCTGCAAGGCAGAGGATTAGCCTGTTAAGCCACGGCGCCGGCCCATTTATCTTTTTTTAAAAAGAGATTTTTTAACTTTTATTTAATAAATATAAATTTCCAAAGTACAGCTTATGAATTACAGTGGCTTCCCCCCCATAACTTCCTTCCCACCCGCAACCCTCCCATCTCCTGCTCCCTCTCCCATTCCATTCACTTCAATATTCCTTTCCAATTATCTTTATATACAGAAGATGAGTTTATATTAAGTAAAGATTTCAACAGTTTGCACCCACATAGAAACACAAAGTGAAAAATACTGTTTGAGTACTAGTTATAGCATTAAATCACAATGTACAGCACATTAAGGACAGAGACCCTATATGAGGAGTAAGCGCACAGTGACTCCTGTTGTTGACTTAACAAATTGACACTCTTGTTTATGGCGTCAGTAATCATCCTAGGCTCTAGTCATGAGTTGCCAAAGCTATGGAAGCCTCTTGAGTTCGCTGACTCTGATCTTATTTAGACAAGGTCATAGTCAAAGTGGAAGTTCTCTCCTCCCTTCAGAGAAAGGTACCTCCTTTGATGGCCTATTCTTTCCACTGGGATCTCACTCGCAGAGATCTTTCATTTAGGTCTTTTTTTTTTTTTTGCCAGAGTGTCTTGGCTTTCCATGTCTAAAATACTCTCATGGGCCCTTCAGCCAGATCCGAATGCCTTAAGGGCTGATTCTGAGGCCAGAATGTTGTTTAGGACATCTGCCATTCTATGAGTCTGCTGTGTATCCCGCTTCCCATGTTGGAAAGATTTATTTATGTATTTGAAAGGCAGAGTTACATAGAGGCAGAGGCAGAGGCAGAGGCACAGAGAGAGAGAGAGAGAGAGAGAGAGAGAGAGAAACTATCTGCTGGTTCACTCACCAAATGGCTGCAAGGGCCAGGGCTGGGCCAGGCCAAAGCCAGGAGCCAGGCATTTCTTCCAGGTCTCCCATATGGATTCAGGGGCCCAGGAACTTAGGCCATTCTTCGGCTGCTTTCTTAGGCCATAGCAGAGAGCTGGATCAGAAGTGGAGCAGTCAGGATTCGAACTATTGCCCATATGGTTTGCCAGCGCTGTAGACTGTGGCTTAACCTGCTGCACCACAGCATCGGCCCCTTGAGCCTCCTTTTCAACTGTAAAATGTGAATAATTATTATAAATACCTCACAGGCTGACTGAAGATTAAATAAGATATGCATAAAACATAACTGGGCACTGAAGCATCGGTCCTGTTTTTGGTGACTACTGGTATTTTTGTAAATGTCTTTTTAAATATCTCCGTTAACTTGTAGGTTGTAAGTTCAACCTTCATTTTATTTATCTGTAGGACTTATTTTTTTAGCAGTCTACAAGACCATTTTTTAGCATCATTTCTGTCTGACACAGGAAAAGAGCAATGAGGCAATTTCCCTCAGGGGAGAAATTGAGAGCCAGTGACCCCATGTCTGTTGACTGTCTGTGAGGTTGCTGAACTGTACTATCTTCTTTCTTCTACGTTTGTCCTTATCTTAAAATAGCACTGAGTCTGAATTTTATAGGTAGTGTTGAGTTTGAATCTTACATTATGGCTTTGAGTTTTCTGATTTACTTTGTCATTTTTTTCTCTTGATCTCCTGTAAGAAGTTAGTGAATCTTTCCGGAGTGCCTTGTGAAGAAGGACCATAGCATGTTGCTATATGAGGGTACTTCAACAAGTTCATAGATAGTGAAGTTAAAAGATTAGCTTATTTTGTTGTCACAATGTATTGAACTCCATGCATATGAGGAATCTTCAAAAAGTTCATGGAAATGTGTATTATGTAAAACCAAAAACATTTTGCATCAAAATACACTTTCTTTCAATTTCATTGTCCATGAACTTCTTGAAAGACCCTTGGCTATCAAAGTCCCACATCCTGCTAAGAGAAGCATCACTTTCCTATACACAAAGAGTGATACACCACTGTTCACACAGAGTTCCCAGCCCTGCCTCTGCTGCATGCTGGGATCCCCAGGGACTGGTGCAAGTGGGTGGAGGAGGTTATATAAGCTCACATCCCCTTCCAAGTGGGAGGAGGAGAGGGACAACAGCTGTCAGCTCCACAGTTGGTCTTGCCAGCCCAAATGATCCCAGCCAGAGAAGAAGCCTCCTCCGTACATAGAGGGAAGATTTGGTGTCTTAAATCTTTAGCAATTGATGTTAACTTCGTCCAGCTAGAACAGAAGTTTGTTGACTCTGGCTGCCTGGACATGGTGTTCTTTAGGCATTTTGTGTGGTCCTCAAGCAGTCTCTATCCAGATGGTCATCTATTGGAGGCTCTCATGGTGGAATGCTATAAAGGTCATTACACTCTGACTTTGATTGGACAGTTATTCTTGCCTTCACTTCAATATATTAAGCTAAAAGAAAAAAAATCCACTAAAGATGGATATCAGAAATAGCAATCTCCATAGACAAGTTATTTTTTTAAAAAAAGATTTATATATTTGTTTGAAAGGCAGAGTTACAGAGAGAGAGGGAGAGATCTTCAATCTGTTTGTTCACTCCTCAAATGTCTGCAATGGCTGGGGCTAAGCCTGAAGCCTGGAATTCTATCCCACCCCCCATGTAGGTGGTAAGGTCCCGAGTACTTGCTGCCTTCCCCTGTGCATTAGCAGGGAGTTGGGCGGGAAGTGGAGCAGCTGGAACTCAAATTGGCTCTCATATGGGATGTCAGTGTTGCAGGCACAAGAGGCAATTTGTTCTTGATTGACTGTAAGTCTGTCTGTGAAGGACATTGCTAGCCCATTAGTTAACCCAGCATTTCTTTTTATAACTGAAAGGAATATTGAATTCAGAGGTACATCTCTTATCTTGACTGGACTAAAAGGTTCTTGAAGGCTAGTTCCAATGGTTCCAATGGCCTTTCCTTCTTTGGATTCTCCTCAGAGTTAAGCCCATGGCTGGCAAAAGGTTCGTTACTTAGTATAATCTCTTCAAGGTTCATCCATATTGTAGCATGTTTCAGAATTTCTTTCTTTTTCTGGCCAAATAATATTCCATTTTATGTCTGTACCACATTTTGTTTGTTCATTCATGCCTCGATGGACATTTGGGTTGTTTCAAATTTGGCTGTTGTGAATACTATAGTGAACTCTAGGGACCAAATATCTGTTTGAGTCCCCATTATTGGTTCTTTTGGGTGTATAGCTAGGAGAGGAATTGCTGGGTCATACGATGCTCCTATTTTTCAATTTCTGGGTAAATGAAAATGTTTACCAAAACAGCTGTATCATTTTACATTTCCATTAGCAGGGCATAAATGTTCCAGTGTCTGCACCTTCTCTACAATACTTGTTATGTTTCATTATTTTAAAAATTATAGCCATCCTAGTACATGTGAAGTAGTATTTCATTGTGATTTTGATTTGCATTTCCAATGACTAGTGGTGGTGGAGCATCATATGTTTATTGGCCATATTTGAAAATGTGCAGAAATATCTATTCAAGTTTTATTCATCTTTTTTTCTTGTTTCTAGTATTCTGAAGACTTGACCCTTATTAGATATATGTGTATAATTATACATAAATGTGATCATATGCCATGCTGTGTTGTAATTTTTTTACTTCCTAGTCTCTAGGTCAATAAATATAAATTTTTGTTATAATTTGTAGTAACTTATGATATGTCATCTTATAAATAATTTGCAATATAAGCTATTTTCAGTTTTTTTTAGTTTTTCTGTGGATGATATTGGTATAAAAAACATCCTTATGAAACATTACATGAGTAATGAACTAGATAAAATAGCCATTGTATTGGAACTTTTTAATATCCATGTTTTAGGAACTGATAATAATAGTAGAGAAAATAGGTGGCAATATCAATGTCTTAACAATATAATAAGGTCGACAAAATATTGGCAACTTAGAATTTTGTCAAACTTTGTTTTATATGTTTGTCAAGCACATTGTTAAGAATGATAATATAAGGCTGGCATTGTGGTACAGAGCTTTAAACTGCTTCCTGTGACACTGGTAACTATACTGGTGCTAGTTCGAGTCCCAGCATTTCCACTTCTGATCCAGTGCCCTGCTAATGTGCCTGGGAGAGCAGTGGAGGATGGCTCAAGTGCTTGGACCCCTGCCACCCACGTGGGAGACCTGGATGGAGTTCCGGGCTCCTGGCTTTGACTGGACCCAGCTCCTGCTCTTGTGGCCATTTGGGGAGTGAACCAGTAGATGGACGATTCATTCTCTCTCTTGCTTTCTCTCTCTCTCTCTCTCTCTCTTTCTCTCTCTCCCTCTCCCTCTTATCTCTAATTCTGTCTTTAAAAGAAATATTTTTTAAAAAAGAATTATATACTATAGTAGTTTTAATGATCTATGATTATTTTAAAATTTACTGTGTATGAGTGAAATTGACATCTTTTCATTTGAGTTTTGTTTATAACCCTTGGCTATATTCCTACTGAATTTTTACTTCATGAACTCTTTATTTAATGTAGCTTTAAACCTTTGACTATAATGTAAATTAAAATATTTTAGCTCAAAAGTAAAATATATATATATAAGCTTGAGCTGTTGGATATACACAGAATATACAAAGCTCTGTATCAAAACATTTAGAGTGCATGGGAACATTTACAAAAACAGAATAAGCATTAGGCTAGACAGGAAAGCCTTGCAAATTCCAAAGGTTCAATATCATAAAGACTGTATTCTCCAACCATAATACAATAAAATTAAAAATTAATGTTAAATACTGAAACATTCTGTTTGGAGACTAGGATTACGTTCAATATTATTTGGGTTATAAAATTATTTGGGTTATAAAATTTAATCCACTGGCATTGGGTGCAGTGGATTAAACTGCCAGTTGTAATGCTGACATTCTGTATGGGAGGGCTTGCTGGAGTCCCCACTTGTACAACTTTCAATTCAACTTCCTGCTAATGTGCCCGCGAATGCAGCAAATTGTGGGCCAAGTATTTTGGCCCCTGCCACCTCATGGGAGACCTGGATGGAGTTCCTGCCTCCTGGCTTCTGCTTGGCCCAGAAGTAGCTATTGTGGCCATCTGAGGGCAGTAAACCAGCAGATGGAAGATTCTCTCTCTCTCTCTCCCCCACCCCCCTTATCTCTCTCTGATTTTCAAATAAATATTCTTTTTAAAAAAGAAGTCCATTTTAGAATGAGATAGTGCTGAAATCACTATCTGTCAATATTTGTGGGACAAACTTCTGTAGCATAGTAGAGGGGAACATTGTTGCTTTACATGTATTGATCAAAAATAAGAAAGATTTAAAACAAGTGTAGTGAGCATTTCATTCAAGAAATTGAAAACAACAACAGAACATACCCAAAGTAACAAGATAGGCAAACATATTAGAGCTAAAGACAGACATCAAAGGAATTAAATGTGGACTGTAACAATCAAAAACAGTAGATTAGCAAAACCAAAAATTAATGAAATGACCAAAAGGATTAACAGGATGGATCACTGGCAGGACTGATCAGGGAAATAGAAGATACAAACAAACACAATACAGAATATATAATAAGTGATATATTGTAGATATGACATTGTTTAAAAAGAAAAATATAAACAACTGTATGCTAATATATTTGACAAAAGGGGTAAGTTCCTATAAAAAGGTAAGACTCCCAAATTTATGCAAGAAAAAATTGAGACTTTGAGTAGAATGATATGTATTTTCAAAAATTGAAATAGAAGTCATAGACTTCTCTCCCACATTCATCCACATAAAGTGGTTCCAGATGGCTTACTGGTGAGTTACACCAAAATTTTAAGAGAACAATTAATTTTTACCAGTGTATAAACTGTTCCAGAAAAAGGAAAAGACCCAAGGCTGTCCAGGACATTTTATAATGTTATTGTAATATTAGTTACAAAATGAGATAAGGAAAATGGAAGAATAAAAAAATAAATGGCCCATTCTACTTATGAACATAGATGCAAATATCCTAAATAAAAACAGACCAACCAAATCTAATCATAATAAAAAATTATGATCAATTAGCATTCTTGGTATCAACCCTGGAAATCAAATTAATTCACTGTATTATTAGTGTAGAGGAAAAAATGATGTGCTTATCCAAGTCTAGAATTCATTATGATGAGTATATGACAAAATCATACAGCAAATATAATATTTAATGGAAAACTTTTTTTAAAAATTTTTTTGACAGGCAGAGTGGACAGTGAGAGAGAGACAGAGAGAAAGGTCTTCCTTTTGCCGTTGGTTCACCCTCCAATGGCCGCTGCGGTAGCGCGCTATGGCCGGCGCACCACGCTGATGCGATGGCAGGAGCCAGGTGCTTCTCCTGGTCTCCCATGGGGTGCAGGGCCCAAGCACTTGGGCCATCCTCCACTGCACTCCCTGGCCACAGCAGAGAGCTGGCCTGGAAGAGGGGCAACCGGGACAGGATCGGTGCCCCGACCGGGACTAGAACCCGGTGTGCCGGCGCCGCAAGGCAGAGGATTAGCCTTTTTTTTAAAGATTTATTTATTTTATTTGAAAGGCAGAGTTAGAGAGGGACAGAGACTTTGTATCCACTGGTTCATCCCCGGAATAACTGCAACACACTGGGCCAGACCGAAGCCAGGAGTCAGGAAATTCTTCCAGGTCTCCCACGTGGGTGCAGGGGAGCAAACACTTTGGGCCATTTTTTTTTTTCATAAATGTGAATTTACAAAGTGCAACTTTTGTATTGTTGTGGCTTCCCCCACCAACCTCCCTCCCTCCCGTGGCCCTCCCCTCTCCCATCCCGCCCTTTATCGAGTTTCATTTTCAATTACCTTCATATACAGAAGATCAACTTAGTATATACTAAGCAAGGATTTCAACAGGCTGCATTCACACAACCGCACAAGGTATAGGGTATTGTTCAACTAGTAGTGTTTAAGTTTCATAGTAAAACACAGTAAGGACAGAGATCCTACGTGGGGAGCATGTACCCAGTGACTCCCGTTGTTGATTTAACAATTGCCACTCTTATTTATGAGGTCAGCAATCACCCGAGACTCTTGCTATGAGCTGTCTAGGCTATGGAAGCCCCTTGAGTTCACCGACTCTGAACTTGTTTGGTCAAGGCTCTGTCACAGTGGAGGTTCCTTCCTCCCTTCAGAGAAAGGCGTTGGGCCATTTTCCACTGCTTTCCCAAGTACATTATCAAGGAGCTGGATCAGGAGTAGAGCAGCCACAACTTGAACTGGTGACTGTATGGGATGCTTAACCCACTACCCCACAGCACCGCCCCCTTAATGGAAAACGTTAAATACATTCCTCTTAAAGTGGGAATAAGACAAGGATTCCCATTCATCTTTAACCCTATAGTGGAGGGCTTGACCAAAGCTATAAGAATGAGAAATTAAGTGTGAAAAGATGTGAAGATAGAAAATTTACATTACGGCCGGCGCCGCGGCTCACTAGGCTAATCCTCCACCTTGCGGCGCCGGCACACCGGGTTCTAGTCCCGGTCAGGGCACCGATCCTGTCCCGGTTGCCCCTCTTCCAGGCCAGCTCTCTGCTGTGGCCCGGGGGTGCAGTGGAGGATGGCCCAAGTCCTTGGGCCCTGCACCCCATGGGAGACCAGGATAAGCCCCTGGCTCCTGCCATCGGATCAGCGCGGTGTGCCGGCCGCAGCGCGCCAACCACGGCGGCCATTGGAGGGTGAACCAACGGCAAAAGGAAGACCTTTCTCTCTCTGTCTCTCTCTCTCCCTGTCCACTCTGCCTGTCAAAAAAAAAAAAAAAAAGAAAATTTACATTACTTGTAGATGATATGATTGTCTAACTAGAAAAATCAATAACATTTGTATATTTTATTAAGCTTAATAAATTCAACTAGGTTGGAAAATTATATGAATCATGTACAAAAATTAATAATATTTCAACACTTGTAATATCTAACCAGTAAATTTGATAAATAATACCATTTACATTATCAATAAATGCTGTGAAGTCTACAGAAGTTATTTTTTTAAGATTTATTTATTTATCTGAAAGGCAGAGTTAGAGTGGCAGAGCATAGGCAGAGAGAGACGTCTTCCGTCTGCTGGTTCACTCCCCAAATGGCCAAAATGGCCAGAGATGGGCTGATCTAAAGCCAGGAGTTAGGAGTCAGGAGCTTCTTCTAGGTCTTCCATGTAGGTGCAGGGGCCTAAAGACTTGGGCCATCTTCTACTGCTTTCCCAGGCCCTATTTTTAACAGAATATTTAAAATCTTTGTGGGAAAAAATTAACATCCAGCAAAGGACATAGAAGAAATCTAAAATTGAATCTTAATATGTTTGAGACATTTCATGCTGTCTAAAATGTTGCTTTGATATTATACAGATGTTTTTCTCAAATTAATCCATAAATTAAACTGGGTTTTATCCTGATATTCATTTGAAAATATTTTTTAAAGATGCATTTATTTGAGAGGAAAAGTTACAGGGACTGTGTGTGGGGGGAGAAAGGTGGAGGGAAACAGAGAGACAGAGAGAGAGAGAGAGAGAGAGAGAGAGAGAGAGAGAGAGAAAGGTGTCTTCCTTCTGCTGGGTCACTCTCCAAATGACTGCAACAGCTGGAGCTGGGCCAGGCCAAAGCCAGGAACCAGGAGCTTCTTCCAGGTCTCCAACATTGAGTGCAGGGGCCCAAGCACTTGGGCTATCTTCTGTTGCTTTCCCAGGCCATAGCAGAGAGCTGAATTGCAACTGGAGCAGCTGGGACTCAAACCTGTGTTCAAAAGGGATGCTGATGTTGCAGGCAGTGACTTTAACCCACTGTGCCACAATGCTGGCCCCTGAAAAATCTTAAAGTTCATAAACAGTTAATTCAACCTGAAAAAGGGAGACTAAAGAAGGGAGAGTTTGCCTACTAGGCATCATGACATACTACAAAGTTGTTGGAGTGAAAGCAGTCTGGTATTGGCCCCTAAACAGAAGGCTAGTGGAACAGAATTCAGAGCTCACAGCAAATCCGTAGACTCATTTATTATAAAATAAAAATAACACTGCAAATTGCTGAGGATTGGAAAAACTGATAGATGGCTTTGGGAAAACTGGATCACTATATGGATCCATATGAAGGATGTCATTGTGAGGGAACTCAAAAGTCCATGGAAAAATTGGGTAATAAAAAATTTTCATTTTTCCACAAACTTTTTGAAGTACCCTTGTATGAAACTCTGCTCCTGTATAACACTATGACTGGAGGAGGACTGCATAAGAATTAAAGGCCTAGAAGTGAGGAGTAAAACTCAAAGGTTGCTTTTGGTCTTGTCCTCTCCTACCCTTTGATAATCTAAGTGGAAGTTCAAGATCTCCAGGTTTCCAGGGAAATCCTTAGGAATAGTGACTTCCTAGGACTTAGATTTTCATTTTGTTTTGAGGAATTTGGACATGTCTTACTTTTGTACCATTTAGTAATGAGTTTTGAGATATTAAAATTTATTTACCTAGCATTTTAAATTTTTAGCCCAGAGTCAGTGTATCTTATTCAGCATATTTCCAGAAATGGAAACAACCTCCCCTCCCCCCTCTTATTGCTTCGTTTTCAAACTAAAGTGGAGGGGATGCTTCCTGGCCAGACAAGAGAGTATTTATTGTGATTCTGTTTTCTTAAACATTCATGCCTTGTCCAATTTAAGAACTGCTGCTTGGGATCATTTGATAATTTATTATCATTTTGTCATTGGGGGGATATAGAGTATTAACCTTCCCTAAGACATATTGACTTATTTTGTACAATATTTAATTTACTCTAATTTTAGGAAACTTTTAAACTGAATGACAGAAATGGATGCTATTACCGGAGAGAATTTTAATAACCAGTTGCATTTGCCAGACACAATAGGATCCACTCATCTCATTCTGAGGCTTTTTGCCAAAGGAAAGCCTTTGGCTGAAGCTATCACATGGATTTGTGATCCGTCATAAAGCTAATAACTGTATTTCCCAGACTTGTTTTGGTGGTGGATACTAAATGTTAGATAGGACTCAATTTAGCTAATTTTTTAAAAAGTTATTTATTTTGCTCTATTCGAAAGGAATAGGTAGAGAAAGATAAAGACCAAAACAGAGAGACGTCTTTCACCTACTGGTTCACCTACCAAAAGACCACAACAGTTGGGGCTACTCCAGGCCAAAGCCAGGAGCCCCAAGGCAATCCAAGTCTCCTATGTGGGTGGCAGGGATCCAGCTACTCGAGTCATTGCCTGTCACCTCCCCAGATGGACATTAGCAGGAAATTGGAATTGGAAACAGAGCTGGGACTTGAACTCAGGCCCTCCGATATAGGACATGAGCATCCTGAGTGGTGCCCTAACTGCTGTACCAAATGCCTGTCCCTCTGATAGGTTTTTAGGAGGGGTGATTTTCCTTAATATCTGAATTCTCCTATTGTTTTGGTCAAATAGAATAGATACTGTCAAGTACAACAATACAAAGCTGCAAAGGGTTAGACTCTGTAATTTAATAGGCTATGGGCAAGAAAACCAAGTTGGAAATGTGAATACTGCCTTCCCTAACCCAGGCAAAGCGCATTTCATGTGCAGATACATAATCCCCATTAATTGTCACTTGTGGAAAGGAATAGAGGGAACATCACAAATCAGAGTTTGTAAAACCCACATGGATACTGGCTTGAGGTATGACACACAGAATAGCTAAAACTCTAAAATCTGGTATTCTTCATGAATTTAGATATGCGACTTGTCCAGGTTTCTGTTTCTATCCTCTGAGTATCTTGGCCCAGGATCCTTGTTCGAAAATCACTTCAATGCTCAGAGTCACTTGCTATGTAACTTATGGGAAATTTTTAACCTGAAACTCATCTCATTTGCAATGCGTAAATAATAAAAACCCATCTCACACTCAAAAAAGAAGCTTTAAAAATATTTAGCACTGGTTATCTCCCTGCAGTGTGCTCGGAGAAAGCAATGACTTTTCGCTTTTCATGCTTTGTATACTTCTGCATTGTTAGGACCTATTTCATGTACTCTTTCTAGATAATGTTTTTAAGATGGAAAAGAAAGTACTAGGGGTAGGTGTTTAGCTAAGCAAGTAAGATGACAGGATGCTTGTATCCCGCATTGGAGTATCTGGGTTTGATACCTGGCTGTGGCTCTTGACTTCAGCTTCTTGCTAATGTAGACTCTGGGAGGAACAAGTGAAGGCTCAAGTAATTGGGTTCTTGCGACTCATGTGGAAAACCTGGATTGAGCCTCCCGCTCCTGGCTTTGGCCAGGCCCAGCCCTAGTCAGTTATAGGCATTTGGATAGTGAACAGATAGAAAGGACCTCTTTGTGTTTCTCTGCCTCTGAAATAAATACATACAGATTTAAAAACATAAATTAAAAAGGGATCACAACTGAAGTAGAGGTAAAAATGATAGCTCAAATATGGAAGTTGAATTATAATCTATTAGGAACACTGGCTCTCTAGGCTAATCTTCCTCCTGCAGCGCCAGCACCTCGAGTTCTAGTCCCGGTTAGGGTGCCGGATTCTGTCCTGGTTGCTCCTCTTCCAGTCCAGCTCTCTGCTGTGGCCTGGGAAGGCAGTGGAGGATGGCCCAAGTGCTTGGGCCCTACACCTGCAAGGAAGACCAGGAGGAAGCACCTGGCTCCTGGCTTTGGATCGCCGCAGTGTGCTGGCCGTAGTGGCCATTTAGGGGGTGAACCAATGGAAGGAACCTTACTCTGTCTCTGTCTCTTACTGTCTAACTCTGCCTGTCAAAAAAAAAAGTATTGTAAAGAGACAGCTTAAATGTAAAGACTCAAAAGAACAGGAATAATGAAATATGAAATAACAATTTTTTGCAAACTGGAATGCAAATGAATGAGTGCTGTCTGACCTACCACACCCAGGAGAGCCAAATGCTAAGATGGCAATAGGAAAAGGCAAGAACAATCCTTACTACAGGGGGGAATCCTCAAGACTTAAGAGTTGGCAGCAACAGAAGCCTCTGGAAATTGGAGTAGAAATAAGACTAAGAAAAAAATATTTAAATATCCCAAGTTGCCCAAACAAATGAAACAGCCAAAATTGACAGTCCCCATTTATGTAACTAGAACTTTTTAAAAAAAGATTTGAAAGTCAGAGTCGCACACAGAGAGAAGGAGAGGCAGAGAGAGAGGAGGGAGAGAGAGAGAGATCTTCCATTCGCTGGTTCACTTCCCAACTGGCTGCAATGGCCAGAACTGTGCTGATCCAAAGCCAGGAGCCAGGAGCTTCTTCCAGGTCTGCCACGCGGTGCAGGAACCCAAGGACTTGGGCATTTTCTACTGATTTCCCAGGTCATAACAGAGTTGGATTGGAAGTGGAGCAGCTGGGACTCAAACCAGTGCCCATATGGGATGCTGACACTGCAGGTGGCAGCTTTACCCACTACACTACAGTGCCTGTCCCGTAACTAGAACTTTTGATCAGATTTTTAGCTCCATTCTTTAGTCAAAGGAGGGTCCACAGAATCAGGGAAATCTTTGAACATGAAAGACAGAGATGGAAACAGATCAAAGGCAAGTGGAAGGAAATGGAGGGGAACACTTAAAATAGAACTTTTATATTTTCAGATAAATGGAAGAGACTACATCTGAAATTATAGAATGCTGTGAAAATAGAGGTGAATTCTTGGAAATTAAAAATATCTAATAAAAATGAAAAGCTCAGTAGAAGGTTTAGAACATAAGCTTAAATCTTTTACAAAGCAGGTCAACAAAGGAAAAGAAGTGCAAAGTTGAAGAGAAAGTGTAAAAAGTCCATCTAGTTGGTCCAAATAAAAAAGTTGGAAAGATAAAATACGGAGGAAAATTTATACATGAAATGATTGAAAAGATTTTTCCAGAAATATAAGGTCTGAACTTGAAAACTGAAAGTACCCAGTGCCTTTCATGATGGATGGTGACAGGCTTTTACCTAGAGATGCCATCACGATGTGTTGGAACCTCCGAAATTAAGCCAGAATCCTATTAACCTAGCATTCTACATCTAGCCAAACTATTACATATGAAGCATTTTAAATATGCAAGGCCTCACAAACTCATACACACACACACACACACACACCCCTTTTTAAAAAGCTTCAGGTGATTAGGCTTCATCCTAACAAGGGAGCAAAGAATGCAAAATGAAAACCGGGACTACTGAAAAAAAGTACCAACATAGAACAGAGGGAAGGAGAAATTCCTAGAATGATGGCAAAAAATGATTCCCAAAATTACAAGTGAGCACTTTAGGTGTAGAAATCTACAACTGCAGATTATAACTGTCGGAAGTGTCCAGTTGATACTACCTGAAAATGAAGTGTTATATATGGACATATTGAGATGAGATTGAGAAACAGAGAAGTTAGAGTTTGAATCAGTATTGTGCATAGTGAAAAGTAAGCAGCCAACCAAAATGCTGTACTTTATATATTGTTTGCCCCCCCCCAAGACTTTATATTGAACTTTACAAACTTTTAAAATTTTGGATTCTCATGAGGTACATTTTATGGTGTATATTATAATAACAACAGATATACACAGCATAAACCAATCCTATCAATTAGCCCTCTCGTTTCCTTTATCACAGTCTATAGTTATCTTACTGTTCTGTGGAACACCAGCACCTATTAACCTCATCAACTGCATTTTAGTGTCCATTATCAGATATCCTTCTATGCCCCCAATTTTCCCATCAGTAATCACTGTTTTAGAATGATACCCATACTCCCATGCATTGAAATGTATCTCCTTCTATGTGAGATATTAAGAGGATGAAGACTTAATCCACCTATGTTATTTAGAAGCGGGATTGGGAAGTGATTAGGATTAGATCAATTAGGAAGAAGTCTCTATGATTAAATACTTGCGGCTTTTTAAGAAGAGGGCAAGAGGCCAGAATTTCTTAGTATATATACTATATTTCAATAAACCATTTTTAAAGAGGCCAGATACACAGGCATACATGGATGTTCCTTGTCTGTTGCCATGTGAGGCTCTGTGATGCCTTACTGACTCTGCCTATGTGTTTTGTTATAGTAATGAAAAATGGACTAATACACAAAGCAAAACAAAAAGGCCTGTCCAAAAAAACCAGAAATATAAAAATGGGGGCTGGTGCTACAGCGTCATAGGTTAAACTGCCGTCTGCAGTACCAGTACCTCACATGGGCTGCTCCACTTCTGATCCAGCTATCTTCTGTAGCATGGGAAAGCAGAAGAAGATGACCCAAGTCCTTGGGCCCCTGCACTCACGTGGGAGACCCCAAAGAGGCTCCTGGCTCCTGACTTTGGATTGGCTCCAACCGTTGTGGCTATATGCGGAGTGAGCCATCAGTTGGAAACCTCTCTTCTGCCTCTCTGTAGGTTTGCCTTTCAAATAAATAAATCTTTAAAAAAAGTTAGTTGAGATTTTAGGGATATGGAAGTAATAGAAACAGCTTATAGAGATAAAAGTGATCGCTTCTGGAAAGCGGAACTAGTAAAGGAATTGGCTATTGCTGCTTGTCTTAACCAAGTATGTGAAACCATATGCTTATTTTTTTTCACTCCCCAAATGGCTGCAACAGCCAAGGTTGGTCTGGGTTGAAACCAGGAATGTGGAACTCCACCTCCAGGGTAGTAGAAACCCAAGTACTTGAGCCACCATCCTCTGCCTTCTTAAGTGCTTTAGCAGGATCAGAAGCAGAGTAGCCAGGACTAGAACTGGCCCCATGCAGGGGCCTAATGAGCTGAGCCATAATGCCTGTCTCTACATTGTTATCTCGTTGTGGAAAAAACTACACTAAGGTGTCCTAAACTTGAAGTGCTTCTTAAGTAACCATTTAAACACATCACTGAGGTATGACAATTAGACTTCCAGGTTCTTAATACTTAATACTGAGCCAGGCTGAAAGCCAGGAGCTTCTTGCAGGTCTCCCACATGGATGCCAGGGCCCAAGCACTTGGACCATCTTATGCTGCTTTCCCAGATCATTAGCAGGGAGCTGAATCATGAACCAGGGCCCATACGAGATGGACAGCATCATGGGAGGTGGCTTTACCTGCTATGCCACAACTCCAGCCCATTTTTTAAAAAATATTTTATTTATTTGAAAGATGGAGTGATAGGGAGAAAGTGATCTTCTGTTTGCTAATTCACTCCTTAAATGGTTACAACAGCCAGAGCTGGGCCAGGCTGAAGCTGGGAGCCTGGAACTCCACCTGGGTCTCCCACATGGGTCCAGGCACCCAAGGACTCAGGTCATCTGCTGCTGCTTTCCCAGGTGCATTAGCATGGAGCTGGATTGGAAGTGGAGCACCTGGGGCTCCAACTGGTGCTGTGATTAGAGGGCCAGCATTGTGGCTGGCATCCCATAAGTTTTCCTTTTTAACCAGTTTTCAACATTCTAGAACGAAAAGCCTAGTACCAGTTTCACTGGTGAATTCTACCAAAAATGTTTAATGAATTAACTAATTATTCACAGTGCTTCCAAAAATCAGAAGAGGAGAGACCTCTGAACTATGAAGCAAATATTACCCTGACAGTAAAACCAAAGACAGTAAGATTTCAAAACTGTATAGATGAACAGCCCTTATGAATACAGATGAAAAAATCCTCAATAAAATACTAGCAAACCAAATCTAATGATATATAAAAAATTATATTCCACAACCATCTGAGATTGGTAGTTTTAACATCTTAATTATCAATGTATTATACCATATTAATAGATTAAAAAAGTGAAAACACATGAGCATCTCAGTAGACATATAAAGAGCATTTGAAAAAAATCCCACACCCTTCGATTCTAAAAACATTGAACAAACTAGGAATAAAAGGAAACTTCGTCAACCTGATTAATGGCAGCTATGAAAAACCCACAGCTAACATCGTACTTAACATGTGAAAGACTAAAACACTTCACTCTAAGGTCATGAACAGGACAAGGATATTCAGTGTTCACTGGTATTCAGTATCATGCCAAAGATGTTAGACTACATGGTGAACAAAGGTTGTAAAGGCAGAAATAAAACTGTTTGCAGCTGTGTCTTTATCTAAATAGAAAATGTACATATGTGCATGTGCACATACACAGAGAACTAATAATCAAGTTCAACGGGTTTGCATTGTACAAGATCAATATACAAAAGTAAATTGTTTTTGTTTCTTAGGGGCAAATGTAATAAAGGGAATGCAAAACATGTACATTGAAAAGTATGAAACATCACTTAAAGAAATTACAAAGATGCCAAAACCTTCCAATGGGAAAGATAGTCTTTGGAGTAAATGGTGCTGGGACTACCAGACATCTACTTGAAAAATCACACTGTCGGACCCTCACCAGCAAGGGTCCAATGCAGTCACGACACGGTCACTGTTCATCGGTTCCCAAGGAACTTTTACTTGTGGGGGCAGAAGGAAAGTGGGGAGAGAAAAGAGGAGGAGGAGCCGCGGCGGTGACCGCTGGCAGCTGCGGCCGCGCCGGCCCGCCCAGATCCCAATGTCCCTTTATGCTGATATCATCCAGTCAGATGAAAGGGCGCGTATAGCCTCAGGTCGAAAGTTCATCTGTTTCACCTGGTTCTTCCTAGTTGTTTATGCAGAGTCCATTCTGTTTCATCTGTTTCACCTGGTTGTTTTCGTAGGCCTTGTGATCGACTGATTGCTGCAAACCATGTAGAGGAGGTTCCCACAGGTGGCCAGCTTGCGGTTCCCCACACACATCATATTCAAAAATTAACTCACTATAAATTTGTAAGCTAAAACTGTAAAATATAAAACTCTCAGAAGAAAATAGGGGTATAAATCATCATGACAGACAAGTGTTTTATTTTATTTATTTGAAAGATTTATTTATTTGAAAGAATTTACAGAGAGAGAGAGAGAGAGAGAGAGAGAGAATGAATGGGTCTTCTATTCACTTGTTCATTCCCCGAATGGCCACAATGGTCAAGGCTAGGCCAGGCTGAAGCCAGCCTGGAACTCCATCCAGATCTCCAGCATGGGTGCAGGGGCCCAAGTACTTGAGCCGTCTTCTGCTGCTTTTTTAGGTGCATTAGCAGGGAGCTGGATCAGACTCAGAGCATTTGGGGCATAAATGTGCCGTATGGGATGCTGGCATCACAGGCGGAGGCTTAACTTGCTGTGCCACAATGGTGGCCCCAGTAGTTTTTTTCAGATATGATGCCAAAGAATAAAGCAGTCAGAGAATAAGCAGGCTGCTGCATGTCTTTCATCTAGCAGTTAAGATTCTGGTTAAGACTTACCTTGCAGGGGCCAGTGCTGTGGCACAGTGGGTGAAAGCCTTGGCCTGAAGCGCCAGCATCCCATATTGGTGCCCGTTCTAGTCCCGGCTGCTCCTCTTCCCATCCAGCTCTCTGCTGTGGCCTGGGAAAGCAGTAAAAGATGGCCCAAGTCCTTGGGCCCCTGCACCTGCATGGGAGACCTGGAAGAAGCTCCTGGCTCCTGGCTCCTGGCTTTGGATTGCTTTGGATTGGCGCAGCTCCACCTGTTGCGGCCATCTGGGGAGTGAACCAGCGGATGGAAGACCTCTCTCTCTGTCTCTACCTCTCTGTGTAACTGTCTTTCAAATAAATAAAATATATATATATATATATATATATATTTTAAAAAGACTTACCTGGGAGTGCTTGGATTTGATACTTGGCTTTAACTCCTGACTCCAGCTCCTATTGATATAGACCCTGGGAGTGATGGCTCAAGTAACTGGGTTCCTGCCACCCATGTGGGAGACCTGGTTTGAGTTCCTGGCTCCTGGCTTCAGGTTAGTCCATCGCAGCCTCTGCCATTGCAATTGGCATTTAGAGAATGAACCAAAAGGTGAGATCTCTCTCTTGCTTGCTCTGGCTCTCTCTCTCACTCTCTCTTTCACATACATAAATGAAAAAAACTTTTAAATAGGCGAATTGGACTTCAAAAAATAAGAAAATTTTATGCTTCCATGAGAAATATCAAGAAAGTACCAAGACAATTCAAATAATGGGAGAGAATACTTGCAAATACATTATTCATAATATCTAGTGAATTATATTTATAATGAATATATCAATAAATATATTTACATAATATATAATGAATTATATATATTATAACTCAATAATAAAAACTTAAACTCATTTTCAAAATAGGCAAAAGAATCCAATAAACATTTCTCCAAATTTCATGTGTGTGTGTGTGTGTGTGTGGATACCAAGAGATATTTCAATGTCTTTAGTCATTAAGAAAATACAAATCGAACCTCATTGTGATACCACTTCACTTCTACTAAATTTGTTATAATAAAAATAACAGATAATAATAAGTATTGGTCAGAGGTAGAGAAATTGGAGCTCACATTTATTCCTGTTGGGAATGTACACTCATTTTGGAAAGTACTTTGGCAGTTGCGCCAGAGGTTTTAACAGAGTACATATGGCCCAGCAATTCTATGCCTAGATATATGCCCAATAGTACTGACAACATGACCACAGAATAAAAATGTTTCTGTACATTAGTGTCTATTGCAACATTATTCATAGTAGTGAAAAAAAGGAAATAACCAAAATATCTATTAGCTGATGAATTCATAAACAAAGGTAGCATATCAAAATAACCAAATCTTACTCAGTCATAACAAGGGAATAGCATACTCATTCCCACAGTATGGACAAACCTTGAAAACTTCAAGCCAAATCTTGTCAGGGACGAGATGAGAAGCTAGTCATAAAAGGCCATATTGCATGATTCCAGTTATCTGAAAATTCTAGGATAGAAACATTCATTCTTCTAGAAAATAGATTCTGGCTTCTTGAAGGCAAGTAGGCAGGGGAATGGAGAGTGACATCTCATATGTATGGGGATTCTTTTTGGGGGGTGATGGAAATATTTTGGAATTAGATAGCTGTGATAATTGTAGAACTTTGTGAATATACTAAAACCCACTAAGCTATACACTTCAAAGTTGGCAAATTTTATATGTGAATTAAATCTCCGTTTTTATTTAAAAAATGGAGCACAGGAGAAATTGGCTTTATCTGTTTCTGGAGAATGCACGTGGGTTTTCTGGCTCCCATGCGTTCCTCAAATAATTGCCACGTGAAATAGATTTAGCAGCTGGAGGAACAGTTTGTCCTACCTATTTTGTTCTATGAAAATCTTTATCTCTTATGTTTTGGATTTTCGGGCTAGAATAATAGTCCTTCATGAACTTTATTCAGAAGGCTCCCCAATTATTTATTTATAAGTCTGCTGAATGTTATTCCTCCCACGGTCATCTGGGCTATATTTGGTCATGTGGAGAGTAAGATAGACCTGTATATTATGTGCCCTTGAACAAAAATTAGCTCACCTCATTTGAACCTTAATTTGCTTTTGCAGTTTCTGCATCTCCGACTGGTGAAGACTAAAATGAGATAATAGGTTTTAAGTAGCTATCACAGTGCCTGGCCTGGCTCAGGCCTATGTTAATATTGGATTCCTCCTTCTTCTTTCCCTCCATTAGAAAGTTTACTCTGGTAAGAAAGCACCTTCATTAGAGGTGAGAGCTTGGGTTTCCTATGAGACAACACAAGCCATTGTCATGGATTCCCCAGCATGGTGTTGAGAGAATGGCAGAATGCCAGCATTAGTTTGTGACAGATGTGCACTGTTAGTGCTACCTTGCAGGCTATGTGACTTCCAGTTGGGCTGAGCAGCAGAGAACTTAATTCAGGCCGAGCCCAGCATCCCTCACAAAGGTTGTCAATTCTTGATTTTCAGCTAACCTTCCATATTTTAGCCCATCCTTAGTATCAGCTTTTGATATACAGTAGTGAATTGCTTAAAAAAAAAACCCAGAGTAATGAATTCAGAGGCAGGCCCAGGTTTCTATTGTCTTGGCAATGTTTATTTATCATTAGACTGTATAAATGCATCATGGATTACCCTTCTCAAGATATGCATTTAGTTTACTCTTGTGTTCCTTCTTCTTCCTTTTAAAAAGAATTTGAATGAGTGGTTAATGCATGTGAAAGATACTGGACAGAAGAAGAGGTCGCTACCACACAGGCTCTTTTTAATTATGCTTCTCTGAGCAGGCAGAGACCTTCCCAGAGTCTCCAGCTGTATCAACAGGAACTACCCTTTCTGTAGACAGAATGATTTGGGGTTGTATTTTAGGAAGCTGAAACTGCTGAGACAAATGCAAGAGTAAATTCTGTGTTGGCTTTTTTTTTTCCTTCTCAGGAGCTATTGAGTTTGACCACAGGAAACCTGACACTGTCTCCTTCATTGTCATTTCTAAGTGGACGGAAATAAACGTACAGACATATAATCTGTGCCCTTTCTCCCACATCTAGGAGCGGAAAAAGAAATTTGAAAAGGATGGGGAAAGGTTTTATTCTTTGCTGGACCGGCACTTACACTTGTCATCCAAAAAGAAAGAATCTCAGTTACAAGAGGTATGTTCACTAACGACGCTTGCCCTCCATTGCCAACTGTGCCTTGGAAACAGAGACACGTTCCTGTTGCAAGGCTTCCCCAAGACCCTGTGTCAGCAGGAAATCAGGTGTGGTAGTTGTACTCACAGTTAAAACTTCGGATTCTGAAGCCCTGAATTCTTGAGGCAGCTCCTCGACACTGTGACCAACGACAGTGTCGACTTGGATATCTTACTTCTTTCTTGCTCTCGGTTCCCCATGTGCAAACAGAGGAGTGCTACTCAAAAATGGCCTCAAGTCCTTTCAGTTCCAGGTCTCTGACTGTAGATTCCACAGTAGCATATGGTTATGTTGTTGTGGCATTTGGCAGATCACTAACGTATCTTCTACATTGTCCTGTAGATAGTCCGTTACCATTTTTTGGATCCTGTTCTGGAACTACTACTTACATGGGACTTACTGTGGCTGTGATTCAAATAAGCCACCATTTGTTGAGAGCCTATACTATACTGGGCACTATGTTGGGAGCAGCAGGACTACAGAGTCAATAAGATATCTTTCCTGCCCTTGTGTGGTAGTCTTGCTGGGGTGGGAAAGTGGAGAATAGATGACTTACATTTGGATGTGGTGAATTTTCTTTGTGGAAAAAATGTTGCCCTTCCAACTTGAAGTGGTCATTTAAAAATAGGTAAAGTTTTGGGTTTTTTAAAGATTTGTTTATTTATCTTGAAAATTAGAATTACAGAGAGAGAGAGAGAGAGAGAGAGAGAGAAAGAGATAGAGATCTATCCTCCATCTGCTGGTTCACCCCTGCTGGTTCACCCCCCTAGATGGCTAATGCTGGGCCAGGCCAAAGCCAGGAGTTTCATCGGGGTCTCCCACATGGTTGGCAGGGGCCCAAACACTTGGGGCATCTTCTGTTTTGCCCAGGTAGGTTAGCAGGGAGCTGGATCAGAAGTGGTGCAGCTGGAACGTGAACTGTTTTCCATATAGGATGCCAGCATTGCAGGTGGCTTTACCTGTTACACCACAGCACTGGCCCAAAAATAGCTGAAGTTTTTGACAGGAAGAAATTGAACTTTCAAATGGAAGCCAATGGCCCATTGACAAAATGTGGAGGCTGTTTAGGAAATGGTTTGACTAGAATTTGCATTACTACCAGAGGATAGTAAGAGACAAAATAAGATCAAGCAAGTTGAGGCCACATTGTGGTATACTAGGCTCAGGAGGGAGTTTGCGTTTAATTCTGTGGGCACTGGGTGAATCACTGAAGGCTTTTTGTCATTTAAGCAACATGTGTAGAATTATGTTTTTATGCATCCTAAACTGGCTGAGTTTGTAAGATGGGTTAGATCAGGAAAACACTAGTAGCAAGAAAATCAGTTTTAGAAATGAATGCAATGATCTGGAGAAGAGGGTCTGAGACAGAAGTGTGATAATGGGGAAGGGAAGGAAGCAATTCACTGATGAAGAACTTTTTTTTAATGGAACAAAAATCCAGTAAAATGTGGAGACATTGAGTATTCAAGTATGACAAGAGATATCTGCTGGAATAAGATCATTGACATGAACTGTAAAGGTACTTAGAAATAATCTTGTCCAGGATCACACAGATTGTGGCGGAGCTGGAACTCATCTCCTGATTGCTGGTTTAGTGGGTTTCCATCACATTGTCATAGGAGCTTGATGTGAAAGGTTAAGGGTTGCAGTGGTGGATGGAGTCAAGTATTGAAAAGCAGAAGGATTACTTCTCATCTATAAACTGAAATCAAGTCTTCGGTCCTCTACCATTTTCCTTTGCACCCTTTTGCTGTATACCTTTCCTATCTATTTTGTGCAGAACAGGTTAATTATAGCACACCGGAGACTACTGTGCTTAGAAGAGCCTGTTTATAAGATTAGCTTGTGGCTGGCATTTGGGAATCTGACTGGTAAACAGTTCCTTACATTAATATAAAAGTTTCCCTAAATGATAAGAGTGGCTTACTGTATGTAAAATACCTACACAAACAATGTGGCTTATGTTGAATACCTTCTTTTCTTATGAGAGTCTAGAATTTTGGGGTGTGCTCAAGCAGAGGGTGTCGTGTGACTAGCCCCTAGAAAAACCTAGGGTGCTCCATCTCTGATGAGCTTCCATGGTAGATAACATTTTACCTGTGTTGTTAGAACTTGTTAAATGAATAATTGTGTCCTGTGTAATACCACTTAAAAATATCTTGGCACCTTACACTTCATTTCTTCTGGACTTGGCCCCATGTAACTTTTTGCTTCTCTGGTTTTTCTTTGTGTACTTTCATCGAAATAAATCTTAGCTATGAGTATGATTTTATGCTGAGTCCTGTGAGTCCTCCTAGAAATTACCAAACTAGGGGGAGTGTTCTAAGAGTTTGGTAATACATATAGCTATCCCTGGGGCTTTCTTGATTTTTAAGAATGCAGTATTTATACTTGTTCAACCAAAAATTACCTGGGGGACATGGGGAAAAATTTAATTTTTTTTAAATTAAGAGATTTTATTTTTAGATCACTTTTTGTTTTATAGAAAAATTGAATGGAAGGTGCAGAAAGCTTCCATATACTCCTAATCCTTCCCCCAACAGTCTCCCCTATTATTAATGTCTTGCATTACTGTGGAACATTTGCTATAACTGATGAACCAATGTATTGTATGCACTATGGATTTTGATGAATGTGTTTTATATATATATCTACCTTTACAGTGTCATACAGGGTAATTTCACTGCCATAAAAATACTTCAACTCTACCTATTCATCCCACCTTCCTCCCTACAAACTGCTACCAGCTAGTGATCTTTTTATGGACTCCATATTTCTGTCTTCTCTAGAATGTCATACAGTTGGAATCATAGTATGCAGACTTTTCAGACTGGATTCTTTCACTTAGCAATACATATTGAAACTTCCTCTCTGTCTTTTCATGACTTGATGTCTCACTACTTTTTAATGTTAAATAATATTCCATTGTCTGGATATACCACTCATTGTCTGGATATACCACTGCCGTTTTTAGCCATTTGCCTAATGACGGGCATCTTGGATTTTTCTTGAACTTGGCAATAATAAAGCTGTAAAAAAGTTTCTGTGCAGGTTTTGTGGTTTTTTGTTTGTTTGTTTGTTTGTTTTTTTGGGGGAAAAATACCAAAGATACTATGGTAAGAAGATGTTTAATTTTGTAAGAAATTGCCATGAATTGTCTTTCTACTGTTAAATTGTGTGCCGGCATTCTCTTGTGTCTCATTATGTTTTCTTAAATTATTTTGAATTCTTTGTCAAGAGATTCATCAATTTCCATTTCTTTGTGGTCTGTTACTAGAGTTTTTATGTAACTTTAGAGGTGTCATGTTACTTTGGTTTTTCTCCTGCTTTTCCTGTCCCTTCCTTGATATTTGTACATCTGGTGGATCCGTTGCTTCTACCAATTTTACAAGATGGCTTTCATAGGAAGAGACTTTGTGCTAGCAATATGTCCCTGGGTGTTGGTTGGAAATAATGTGTTGGCTTTGGTTACAGATGTGCATTTTAGTGTAGTGTTCATATAGCTTTCTCAGTTTCTCTTGTGACTTGTAGGGGCCAAAAGTGCATGGGAAATGCTACTCTGCTACTTCCAGGGTAACAGGAGGGTGGACAGGACTGCCTGTCTATTTTATAGGAGCATCTTCAGGCTGATTCTTTCAGGTCATTGTCCATATTCTTCTTGGGACCAAGAGAGGAGTGGGAACATCCTCCAGACTGGCTCATAAGGCCTGGGTCAACAGAACTTCTGAGTGCAGTTGCCTGGTTGCTTCAGAGGACCCTGTATTGATAGGATCTCAAGATGGCTGCATTCAGCAAGAGTTTGTGTGAGGAAGGTGCAATGTGGGCTGAGCTCTTTTCTCTGGGGGCAGTGCAGCAGTGTGGTCACCTGGAAGCTTCCCAAGCAAGGCTCAGGGACCATGAGAGCCGTGAAATTCTCCAGCACAAATGCCTCAGGTGTCTGTGGCAGGAGTAGAGACTTCCAGAGATCTCCTGCTTACCCTTTTCCTGCCACAAAGCCCATGTTGGCTCAAGTTTGATCTTGAGGGACAGAGCAGAAGGTCTGTGCTCAGTTTGCATTCTTTTAAGTCCATAGTGTAGCTCCTTGCTCTGTGACATCTAGTCCTTCGCTCGCTTTCCTCTGCTCTGTGCTGCCCAAAGTTGGAACAGAGGTGGAGGGAGCCGTCCCTTGACTTCTTGGCCGACAGTTCCAGATGCTCAGTCTGTGGGTACCAGCCTGGGGCCAGGGGCTATGGGGTTTTTGCTGGCACTGGGCTTCACTGTGGCCTGGTACTAATGCCTGTGCTTAATTCCCTCTACTTCCCCCAAGTGGCATCTCTCTCTGTGCTGTGCTGCTTGGAGTTGGGAGAGGGCTGACATGGGTGACTCTTCCTCTTTCTTCAATGTGTCTTTTCTCATTGTCATACTACAGCCAGGCACTATGATCTCTCACCTGACTTCCCTATAGCTTGTAAGTAGATTGGTGCTTGAATAGCTGCTTACATTTGTGTCTCCAAGGAGAGATGACCTTATTTTTTTTTTTTTTCTTAGTCTTTTTCTGCCTTTTCTTGCTTTATTTGAAAATGATATATGATTTCATTTTTTGTTCTAGCATGTCAATGATATTTCTTTCTTTTTAAAATTTAAGTGGTTTCCCTAGAGCTTAAAATATGCATTAACAGCTAATCCATGTCTACTCTGAAATAACACTACACTGCTGTATGGGTGGTATAACAACCTTATAATTTAGTTTTTCCTTCAGTCTTTTGTAATACTGCTGTCATTCTTTTCACTTATTTGTAAGTGATAATCATCAATTAAGAATAAGAAATATATGAACCATTACCTTCATTCATTCCTCATCTACTGTTCTTCTTTTTCTTGTATAGGTCTATATTTCTGATGTGTCTCATTTTCCTTCTGTCTGGAGAACTTCTTTTAAGACAAGTCTAATGATGACAGAGTCCTTCAATTTTTGTTTATTTGGCAAAGTATTTATTTTCCCATCACTTTTGAAAGATATCTTAACTGTATACAGAATTCCAAGTTGGTGTTTATTTCACCTTTCAACAAGTTAAATATTTTATTTCATTCTCTTCTTTGTGTGGTTTCTTAAGGGAAGTCCGATGTATTGCATATCCTTGCTCATCTAGATGTAAGCTTTTTTCTGTAGCTTCTTTCAAAATTTTCTCTTTGTCTTTTTTTTCTAACAATTTGAATATGATATGCCTACACATAGATTTTTTTTAATATTTTTCCTTGGTGGTGTAATCTGAGTTTCATATATCTGAAGTTTGATGCCTTTCATTTTGATAAATTCTGAGTCATCATTATTTCAAAGATTTAATTTCTCTATTTCATATTGCAGTATTCTGAGGGTACATATGTTATAGCTTTTGTAATTTCCAGTAGTTCAGTAATTAAATTGAATATTTAAGTAGAAAAATTAGATATTCTACTCCATGTTATTCATTGTTTATTTTTCTTGTTACATTTAAGTTTTGGAATTTTCTGTTGATATTATTTCAAACTTACTGATTGTTTCCTCAGTCATGTCCAATCTATCAGTGAGGCCTTTACAGTCATTCATTTCTGCTATGTGTTCTTGATTTTAAGGATTTCCGTTGGATTATTTCTTCCAGTTCATCCATGTGCTAATAATAGCATCTATTTTTGCTTGTATTCTTTGCCCACTAAAGCTTTTATCATATTGATCATAGTTATTTTAAATTCATAGTTCGATAATTCCACAATCTTTTCCATGCCTAGGTTTGGTTCTGATGCTTGCTCTTTCTCTTTCTCTCCAGCTTTTTTTTTTTTTTTTTTGGGTCATTGAACGTGTCTTTCCATTTCTTGTTGAAAGTCAGAAGTGATTTTGAGATCAAAGAAACTGAGATAAATAGATCTGATGTTTTATGTTTATCTGGCTAGGAATTAAGCCTGCGAAGGTTGCTGTACCTATAGTTGTCTGAGGCTAACATTTCCTCTGCTATTCTTGTTTCTGCCTTTGGATTTCCTTAGAGTGTTCTTAAATAAGGGTGTAATCTCCCCAGTACTGGTCACAGCACCAGAGCTCTTGGCTTCTGCTCTGGTAAGTCTGGTCCTCTGCATTCACCTCTCTAGCCAGTTTGTGGAGGAGTTTTCCTTCCGACTTCAATTCTCTATTGGAGCTTAAAAAGTTATTGGCTTTCCTCTTACTTAACTTTTTTCTTGGTGTGGGAAAGGATATGATGACTTCTAGGCCTGATGCACATCACGCCAGAAACTGGAAGCCTTGCGTCAGTCACTTTTACCTCTTGGCTTCATATTCCCTATCAGTTGCATGAAAGAATAGGATCACTAGTTGGTGGTACATTGTCCTCTAGCTCTCTCAGTCTGTTAAGTCTATACGTGCTGAAATTCAGGAATGACTGTGCCAATTTGAAATATTTGTTCCTGTCGGCAGGCAGACCTCCAGGTGGACAAGGAGAGACACAACTTCTTTGAGTCCTCCCTCGATTATGTTTATCAAATCCAAGAAGTTCAGGAGTCCAAGAAGTTCAATATCGTGGAGCCAGTAAGTTCTATCTATTGATGAGTGGTCTAAAACTATTTATTAAATTCCAGGTAAATATGGGAGAACTTTGACCGTGAAAGTGGAATCTCAAAGAATGAGAGTCAGTGCTTAATACTGACTGTCTAGATCACTGTCACATTGGCTTATTTTTTTTTTTTTGCCCTCTTCATTCTGTCTTCAATCCCTCATTTTCTCTCTCTATTACTGGGGTTTTTCTTCTTTCCTTTCTTCTCTTTCCTTTCTTCCTTCTCTCAATTTCTGTAACACACTTCCTATTTTCTTCACTTCCCCTCTTTCCTTTCATGCTTTTAGAAAATTTCTTTACACATCATAAACCAGGTACTGTGCTGGATACTCATATCCCTTGCACTCAATGACTTCCCAGTGTATAGTTTTTGTTTCTATATTATGTATTTTTTCTACTTCAGTCTCTAACATATTGCCAAAAGCAACGTGCCAAATTCGATTTCAAAAGTATGCTTGATTTTATTTATTTTAAAAGATTTTATCTATTTATCTGAGAGGTAAAGTTACAGACAGAAAGAGAAAGAGACAGAGAGAGAGAGGTCTTCCACCTGCTGGTTCACTCCCCAAATGGCCACAATAGCTGGAGCTGGGCCAATCTGAAGCCAGGAGCCAGGAGCTTCTTCTGGGTCTCCCACGTGGGTGCAGGGGTCCAAGGACTTGGGCCATTTTCCACTGTTTTCCCAGGCCATAAACAGAGAGCTGGATCAGAAGAGGAGCAGCCAGGACCTGAATTGGCGTCCATATGGGATGCCAGCACTGCAGGTGAAGGCTTAGCCTACTATAGCACAGTGTTGGCCCCATTTTATTTTTAAAGATCTGTTGATTTATATATTTGAAAGTGTTACAGAAAGAGGGAGGGAAGAGAGAGGGAGAGAGGGAGGGAGGAAGAGAGAGAGAAAGAGAGAGATCTTCCTTCTGCTTGTTCATTCTCCAGATGGCCACAACAGCCAGAGCTGAGCCAGACTGGAGACAGGAACTTCATCTCAGTCTCCCACATGAATGATGGGAGCCCAAATACTTGGACCATCCTCCATTGCTTTCCCTAGTCCATTAGCAGAGAGCTGCATGGGAAGTGGAGCAGCTGGCACATGAATTAGCACCTTTATGGGATTGTGGTAATACAGGTGGCTACTTAACCTGCCACACCACAACACTAGCCCAAAGGATGCTTAATTTTAATTTTATTTATTTGAAAGAGTGAGAGCAAGATATAGAGGTAGAGAGATGGAGGAAAGATGGGAGAGAGGATAAGGGGAAAGGGGTAGCAAGGGGAAGAGGGAGACCGATAGGTGGGTAGGGAAGGACAGAAGGATAGAGAGACATGAAAGGAAGGAGGGAGGGAGGGAGAAAGAAAGAAAGGGAGAGGGAGATGGAGAGGGAGGGAGAGAGAGAAGGAGAGGGAGATCTTCCATCCACTGGTTCACTCCCCAGTTGCGCAATGGCTGAATCTGCACTTATCTGAAGCCAGGAGCCAGGAGCTTCTTCCAGGTCTCCCACATGGGTACAGGGGCCCAAGGACTTGGGCCATCTTCCACTGCTTTCCCAGGCCACAGCAGAGAGCTGGATCGGAAGTGGAGCAGCCAGGACTTGAACTGGTGCCCGTATGGATGGCGACACTGCAGGCAGCAGCTTTACCTACTATGCCACAGTGCTGGCCCCAATGAGTGTTTTAAGCAGGGTACGATGGACTCAGTTTTGTTATGTGGAGAATGGCTAGGAAGGGGCCATCCGTGGAATTGAAGAAACCAGTTAGGAGACTGCTAAATGTAGGCAGAAGGAGGTGTGGATTTGAGTTAGGGTGGTAGAAATGAGACTATTAAAGAATGGCTGGATTAAAGATATATTTTGGAGGCAGACCTAGCAGGAATCACTGGTGGATTCAAGTAGAATGTGAGTGAAGGAGAAATTGGGGATGATTCTTTAGTTTCTGGCTTGAATGTCTGAATGAGTGATTGTATCATTTCCTGATAGAGTATAAATGATGTTTGGTTGTAATATAATTTGGTCTATAGATAGTTATAAATATTGTCTTCACTGCATTTTATCCTGTACATAGTAGTAAACTCTTCTTTCCTCACTTTAGGATCCTTGCCATGAATCCTATGTTATGTAATATTAGTATCACTACATTCAAGAAAAAAATGTATGCGCTATTTATATTATATAATATCTACATATGAAATGAGTGTGGCAATTATTATTAAATATAAAAATAAATAAAAATAAATTGCTTTAAAAACACTGAAACCAAAATCTACACTGAAAGTTGAAAAATAATATTAATAGTTTATAACATTGTTTCCAATTATTCCTAAATATGCAACTCATTATGAGTAAAGTTCAGGTTAGTTTATATATGAGAGGTGCCTTTTCCTCCTTTGCTTTTCTCCAAAAGATGCCCATTATAACATTCCTCCAAATGCCATATTTTTCCCTTTCATATCTAAAACTTTTCCATGTAATGTACAATTATTCTCCAAAGCAGTTTTTACACCCTCAGTCACTGTGTATAAAGTTCCTCTTGTTTTAAATATTTACTCTAGCCTTAAATATTTGACATTGCACTGACAGTACTGAAAGGCATAAAATTGATTGCACATCACAGTTTTAATTAATGATACCTTTAATTGTAACTTTTCCATTTTATTGAAAGTGTTTGTTTCTTCAGTGAAAAATACATCTTATTTTCCAAGTCCAGGGTACACTTTCCTCTAATGCAAGAATAGTTCTGTGTAGAGCCCTTTGTATTTCCATGACTGCTTTTAACACTATACCGAGTAAACACTGTGGATCTTCTTTTCTGAGTTCACTGTTCTTTTGTTTGTTTAATTAAAAGGTGCTGAAGATAAAGGTATTTTTATGTGTCATCCCTAGGTTTTGGCCTTTCTTCATAGCCTCTTCATTTCCAACAGCTTGACTGTGGAGCTCACACAGGATTTCCTCCCATACAAACAGCAGCTCCAGCTCAGTTTGCAGAATGTGAGTTTGCATGTGGTTTTCTTCACCTGTCTTTTCATTCTGGTTCAATTTCAGTCCCATTGTCCTAGGCGTTGGAGATCTAGGTTATTGCAGGCCAGTTTTTCAGAGCATGGTGATGTGGAATGCAAATGTTTTAAGGTACTGGACTGTCTTTGCTTTTCCAGTTTCAATTGTTCCCTGCTGTTGAGGCTAACTATTGTTCAGACCCACCCTTCCACCCACTGGCACCTCCATCTAGCCAACATTTATTAAAATTTGCTAGTTTACTATGTCTTTCCGAGATCAGAATACAGTCTTAAGCTACTTCCCTGGTTGGTCAAGATACTTTTGCTGTGGGTTTTATTAATACAAACATGCATTCCTTCCTTTTTCTCACTACTTATTAGAGTTAAATAAATTATATTTTAAAAGTTTTATTTATTTCCCATGGTAGTTCTCTTAGATGATCATTGACACAGCTTTTCCATATGATGGGACATATATGAGTATGCTGTCAGATATATTATTTGATTCATTCACTTATTTAACCTTACTTAACAAATATTTCTGGATACAGGGAGCATTTGCCCTCTGCCAGGCATTGTAAAGGGCATTGATATGCCATAATGAACATAATGAGGCATGTGAGTTTTTCTTTCTTGAAGGAATATATAGTTGCTAAAGGAGAGAGACATAAACACAGTAAATTGTAACTCTTCCTTATGATACATACTACAGAAGATTCAAGATCAAAGTTCTGGAAGAACAGAGAATGTAAAAGTTAGCTGTCTGGTGGAGTCGGGGAAGGCATCACTGAGGTGGTAAATTTGGACTAGGTGTTATGATACTTGATTCATGGATGTATTTTTAGATGAGAAATACTGATAAGTTGTGGTATAAATAAATCATATATATATATATATATATATATACACAGAGAGAGAGAGAGAGAGAGAGAGAGAGAGAGAGAAAATATCCTCCATCTGCTGATTCACTCCCCCCAAACAGCTATAATGGCTGGGGCTGGGCCAGACTGAAGCCAGGAGCCCTGGAACTCCATCTGGGTCTCCCATGTGAATTCAGGTGCCCAAGCACTTGGGCTATGTTCTGCTGATTTCCCAGGTACATTAACAGCATGCTGAATTGGAAGTGGAGCAGCCAGGACTCAAATCGGCACTCCCATATGGGATGCCAGCATTGCAAGCAGTAGCTTAACCCACTGTGCCACAAAGCCAGCCCCACTCTCTCATATATTTCATTCCCTGTTACAGTCTCCCTGTTGTAAAGCATGGGTCAATCCTATGCTCAGAATTCTGAGTTTTTATTGCGGCGTTACATAATTCCCATGAGGAAAAAAAAATTCCCCCGTTGTGGTTTCATGAATATATCATCTTTTATATTTCTCTCTCTTCTAGTCTGTATTGTCATTAAACTCTTTAAAGTTGTTTTCTAGTCACTATGCATGCACCGTTTGTTTTTGGTTATGTTGTAGCACATGCTGTCTATAGTCTCTGACCAATAAAGACTTATTCATGATAATAGTGGTGGTGGTGGTGGTGATGATGATGATGATGATGATGATGATGGTGTCTTGACAGACAAGAAATCATTTCTCCAGCACCCGGGAAGAGATGGAAGAACTTAAGAAGAGGATGAAAGAAGCTCCCCAGACATGCAAACTTCCAGGACAACCAACCATCGAAGGCTATCTATATACGCAAGAGAAATGTGTGTGGGAACACAGGAGTACCCACTGGGTTATACTAGGCTGCCACCTGTTGCACTTAATATTCCCAAACTCTGGGCATGCATATCATTCACAGACCCATCTAATACCTACAACTCTTGGAATGCAGGCTGGGATTAGGGAAAACAAACAGCAAAGGGAATTTGAAGGGAAGATATGAGTTTTTCTTATAAATGCTGTGGGATGGTAAAATTTAACTGTTTCTCTGAGATTCAAAATGGAAATTTTTAGTTTTCAATCCTCATAACTCTGAGAGGTGGAGGAAAGGAGATGGAGAAATAATATGAGAGGACTTCAAATGTTCATGGAAAATATAATTAAATAGTAAAAATAAGAGATAAAAACTATTTTTCAACATAAGATACCAGCATTTTTAGCCCATCCCCAAAGAACTGAGGGTCCTAGAAATTTAACTATGTTAATGAAATCTTTTTAGCTTTAATGACTGATGAAAAATGGGTGCCCCTTAAAGATTTTTTTTTAATATTAAAGAGCAAAAATAATTTGGAAGAAGCCCAAGCAAGACTGATGTAAATGTCTAATGATTTCTCATTGACACTCGTAAAATTGCCCTTGTTTGATGAGAGTAATGAGTTGGAACATTGTTGTGATGGAGAAATGCTCTCTGCTAAACCTTTGCTGGACATTTTTCTGCTAGAGCTTTGGCTCCCTTTCTCAAAACACTCTCATAGTAAACAGATGTTACCATTCTTTAGTCCTCCAGAAAGTCAACTAGCAAAATGCCTTGAGTATCCCCAAATACTGTTGGGATGATTTTGCTTTACTGTACCACTTCTGCTCTTGGAAGCCATTGCTTCGATGGCTTTTTTTTTTTTTTTCATCAGTATCATTCTGATAAAGTCATGAGTTCTCTTTTTTCTTTATTTTATTAAAAATATTTTTGTTAACATGTAACACTTGTACAACCTTTATGGGGACAGTGTAATATTTCAACATATACAGTAGGAACTGATAAGGCAATCAGCATCCCAAGTTCTGTACTCTTCCTACCAGCTCTTTTCCTCCAGTTCTTTACATAGTATAGAGTGTATTGTTGTGATTTATAGTACACCTATGTGTTGTGGAACACTAAAACCCATTATCTCTATTGAATTAGGTCTTGATACCTTTTATCCAACCTCTCTCTGTCCCCCTTTCCTCACCTTCCTGGTGTCTGGTAATCACTATTCTAAGTTCAGATCTTTTTTTTTTATCAATTGTGCATATGATATTTGCCTTTCTGTGTTTGGCTTATTTCACTTAACATAATCTGTAGTTCTCTCCATCTTGCAGCAAACGACAACAGCATTCCATTCTTTTTGTAATAATAGTATTCCATTATCTTTATCCATTCATGGACACCTAGGTTGATTCTGTATCTTAGCTATTGTGAAAAAGTGCTGCAAATAGACATGGGAGTTCATTTGCTGGTATCTCTTTCATATGCCAATTTCAATTCCTTCAGATACATTCTCAAAAGTGGGATAGCTGGGTCATGTGGTAGATTCATTTTTAGATTGTTTTTTTCTTGAGCAACTTCTGTACTTTTCTCCATGATGGCTATCCTAATTTATGTTCATGCAAATAGTGTATAAGGAAAGGATTGCCTTTGTTCCACATCCTCACCAGCATTAGTCGTTTTTTGTCTTTTCTATAGTAGCCATTCTAACTGCACTGAGATGATACCTCATTTTGGTTTTGGTTTGCATTACTCTATCAGTGACACTGGACATTCTTTCCTATATGACTTGGCTATTTGTATTTCTTCTTTAGAGAAATGTCTATTCAGATAGTTTGATCCTCTATTATAGTTCATCAAAGAAATGCTTCGGAATCTTGAACCTACTTGCTTCAAAATCCCATTGAGAGCTCTGCACTTGTTTATAGCTGATGTGGGCCCCCATCAAGCAGAAAGTTTGCATCACTTTAGTTTTTTGATCAGAATTGTGTAAGCTGAGATGCCTATGCGGTTGGCTGTTGCCTCTGCAATTCATCATAATTCTTCAATTAAGGCATAGTCAAGGTTAAATTTTTTTTCCTGGTAAATTGACATGAACAGTTTGCTGCTGTGGGCTTCATCTTCAACATTGTCTCTTCCTTTTGAAGATGATGATCCATTGGTTAACTGATGGTTCCTTTGAGGCATTGTCTCCATAAACTTTTTGTAAAGCATTGGTAACTTAACCATTCTTCCACCCAAGGTTCATCATAAATTTAATATTTCTTCTGGCTTCAATTTGAACAGAATTCATGCTGCTCTGATCAGAGCTCTTTTCTTTTTTGAGAGAATTTTTTTAAAAAAATTATTTTATTGGAAAGGCAGAGTTACAGAGAGAGAAGATGAGACAGAGAAAGGGTGAGATCTTCTATCTGCTGCTCTGCTCCCCAAATGTCTGGGGTTAGGCTAGGCCAAAGCTAGGAGATTCTTCTGGGTCTCCCACGTGGGTGCAGGGATCCAAATACTTGGGCCATTTTCTGCTGCTTTCATACGCACAGTAGAAGGGAGCTGGATCAGAAGTGGAGCAGCCAGGACTTGAACCAGCATCCATATGGGGTGCCCCATTACAGGCAATGGCTTAACTCGCTAAGCCATAATTCCAGGCTCTTTTCAAACTGATGTTTTACTCCTCTTAGTACCTCAAACTAGATCCTGTTCATGCATGTTACCACAGTTAGTACGAGTTTATTTTGGTGCAGAGTTTTTTTTTTTTTGTAATCCACATATAATTTTTTCTTAATGCCTATTTTCCATGAAGCTTTTGAAGAACCTTCATATTTAGTATACCCACCATGTGCCACATATAGTGCTAAATGCTTTAAAAACAGTCATATTTAATCTTTGATTTTATCTTATACCCATTTTACACATGAGGCCACTGAGGTTCAGAGGTCACCATCTGAAAGTCTCCTGAGTAACAAATGGTAGCCCTAAGGTTCAGGACTGTGAGATGCTAAAACCAGAGCTCCTACCAGTATACCCTACACCGACTACTGTTTGAGAATCACGTGGATGCTCTTCAGGCATTTAGTGACCAGCATGATTTCAGTGAACAAGACAGCTTTGTTCATTGCTAAGCAAGTAAAATGGGTTAATGAGTCTACTCATTAAACGTCACAGAGGATTCAGGCTGCTTTTTTATGTACTAAATAACATTATGCAAACCTGTACATGCTATTTGACTTTCCTTTTGATCTATTATCCAGTGCCCTTAAGGCCTGTGACTTCAGTCTCAGAGTTATTCTACCCAGGGAGTAGGCAGAGGTTCCTGGTAGCAAAATCCAACACAATTCAGAAACCACGGCACTTCAGCAGCGATATCATCCAGATTCCCTGCTCATAGAACAATTAACTTCTCATGATTTTCAAAGATGTATTCTCCCACTTGTCAGGTTAAATATCAGCATTATTGATATTTTGAGCTGGATTATTTTTTTGAGGGGTGCTCCTAAATTTTTGTTTTATTTGAAATATCTTATAAAATATTTTAAAATAAGACAGCCAAGGGGTCCTTAACTACTTCAGTGCTAAAAGGAATGGAAAGGAGGAGACGGAGACATCAGTAGGAGAGATATAGGGGATAGAAGGGCAGAACCCAATGTTCAATCAAAGAAGCCAGGTGATTGGGAAAGAGCAGATGACTGACATCTCCAGCTTTTGGGATATATAGTGGTACCACTCATAGGGAAGGTGGCAAAGGAATCATGTTTGGACCAACCGAGGAGCAGATGTGGAAAGCAGTTGGTAAAAATTAAACTCTCCATATTTGTAGTAGACAGGACAGTGGAAAGCAGGAGCTCAGGGACAGGGTGGGGCTGCATCTAGAATCTGATGAGCATGCTGTAAACAGCATCCTTCATCGGAGGGATGATTCCAGCGGCTCACTGTTGCCTGTCTTTGTAGGGGCGTTGGGAATATCCTGGGTGAAATACTATTGCCGGTATGAGAAGGAGACTAAAACACTCACCATGACACCAATGGAGCAGAAGCCGGGTGCTAAGCAGGTAAGTTCTTGTTTGTGTTACATTTTGGGGGGTTATACCTATGACTGTATCTCAGAGAAAAATGCCAGTTAACTATTAATTAATCCAGTCTGTCACTGTCTTCTGATGCCATGACTTTATATGGTCTACTTTTGCATTGAAGCAGATACCTCTATGTTGAGTGAAAATTCTCTTAGTTAATTATGTCAGGTGCTCTGAAAGTACCTCTGATTTTTCAGACATTTATTATTATAAGTTGTATGTCACATTGTGCAAAGAAAATTTGCAGAAATATGGGTGAATTGCTTTTAAGAAGTCTGTACTATAGAACTCTGTGGTAGCAGGTGTTTAAAATGTGTATGAATCAATTTCCAGAATTCCATTATTTTAGGTTTATTTATTTATTTGAAAGTCAGAGTTTACAGAGAGAGGGAGAGAGAGAGGAAGAGAGCGAGCCTCCATCTGCTGGTTCTCTCCCGAAGTGGCCACAGTGATCAGGGCTGAGCCAGGCCAAAGCCAGGAGCCAAGAGCTTCATTCAGGTCTGCCACCTGGGTGGACAGGGGCCCGAGCACTTGGGCCATATTCCACTGCTTTCCCGGGTGCATTAGCAGGGAGCTAGATCAGAAGTGGAGGAGCCAAGACACAAACCAGCACCCATATAGGATGCTGGCATCATAGGTGGCAGGTTTTCCAGCTATGCCACAGTACCAGTCCCATAGAATTACATTTTTAAAATAATTCAGCTATCGCCTAAAGTTGGAATAGCACATTCTGTGTAATGTTCAAATTCTTTATCCAGTTAATATCTTTTCTTCTGCCCTTCAAATCTTCGCCTACTTCCCAAGATGGCAAGATATGTTTAACACACTGAAAATAATTCACTCACTTGGAAGAACTTGATCTTTTACACACACACACACACACAAATGCAGAGATTTTTTTAAGATAAAAGCTATTCAGTCCATTATTTGTATTCTAAAAGTAGTTCATTATGTCTCTTAGCCCTTTAACTGGCTCTCAGTGTCTTAGTTTAAGTATTGTGCTCTTTGCAAATTGTTGGAAGCACTTCAAGGTTCATTTGTTAGCCACTACATGTGGTACATGAAAATCCAATTTAGGTAGGCCAAGATTTGGAGAAAGATCAGGCCAATTTTTCTCCATTGCTAGTATTTTCCATGGAAAACCTCTCCTGTATGACTTGTTCCTATGAAATTAGAGAGAGCCAAGAATTAGTCTCAGTCTATTGAAAACTGCTTTTGAAAAAATCTTCAAGCACAAAATCTGCCACTGCACTTTGAATGTGAGTTGGAGATGGGATGGGGCTCTGGTGAAACATCCCAAACAGAGTTTCCAACATTCTTACCCATGCTGTTGTCCTGGCCATTTAATTACTCACAACCCTAAAGCCCTCCTTCGTTGCTGGCCTCCCAATTACCAAAGCACTTTTCAGTTCTGGTTCCCATACGTTCATCTCGTGCTACAGCATGCAGTTTGTCCCAAGGCTGTGGAAACTTAGCTGACGAGGGAGCAGGTGTTGATAAGCAAATGAGCCTGCAGTCTTTTCCTTTTGTTTCGATAGCCATGTTACTTTCCAAATGCTGGATGTTAAAGCTCCCCTTGTAGACAGTAGCACCATTTAGACCCCCTGTCTCCTTTTCAGGAGTATTTATTGCAAAGCCCAAGACAGACTCAGCAGACACCGCTTTCAGATCCTCCTAGCAGCTGAGAGCAAGCCCTCGTTCCAGTTTTTCTTTTCTTCTTCCTTTTTCGTTGAATGTCTGCTTGCAAAACTGCCCTGGTGTCAGTGTAAGCAGTTTTAATGTAAGATTCTCTTTGGACTAGAAAGAGGAACTTGTTTCCTGAATTAGAAGATGGGAGGATGTGGAAGTCATTACTTTGATTTCCCCGAATTGGAGTTGGAAATGATTTCTTCTTGTCAGTACTCTGACTCAATTCCTAGTACTGGTTTGTGTTTTAGAAATGTAAATAATGCAAATGAATGATATTGTAATAATAGTAATAATAATAAGTGATACGGTAATAATAAGAGCCACCATTCCTTGAATACCTGCTGTGTGCCATGCACTAACATAAGACATGTTCCATCACGTGCCCCCATTGAGCCTCCCGGCAGCACCGTGCAGTGAGTATTATGAGCTGAATTTGAAGATGGAAGCATTGGCCCTCTTTCTGATTACTATGCATACTAGTGTTCCCTCTTAATTGAGCTTATCAGTTCTTTTTTGTTTAGTACTGCTCACTTTCCTGATCACCTTTCCCAACACTATTTTATTAGATCTTCATCTTTTCCATGTTAGGAAGTTGTGGTAAGAAGATAGCATGTTGCATTTTGAGTCTATGAATTGGGTTTAAAATCCTCGGTTTCTGGTCTGGTAGCTTGTACACTTTAAGGAAATTGCTTAATGTTTCTCAGTCTCAGTTTCTTCATCAGCAAAATGACAAGGATGATAATTCAGTTCGTAAGCATTCATTGAGCAGGAATTATTTGCTAGGCATTAGAGGTGATAAGGGCGAATAAGATATTATCCATGCCCTTGAGGAGTTCTCAGTCAAGTAGGGAAATCAGACCTAAAAGCAAAAAAAAATAAAAAAAATTAAATAATTTGCAAAGCATAGAGTGGGCAATGTATGGGGTTGGGCACGGATTTTGGAGCATATGAAAGCTGAACTGCAGTTTTTTCCCCATATTTGGAAAAAGAACTTTATAGAGAAGAGAGAGAAGGGAGAGAAACAGACATTAGACAGAGACAGACAGACACAGAGAGAGTGCCCATCTGCTGATTCACTGCAGAGATATCTGAAATGGCCAGGGTTGGTTTGAGCTATAGCTAGGATTTGGGAATGCAATTCAGGTCTCTCACATGGGAAGCATTTACTTGAGTGAGAAATCAGTTACATTGTGCATTGATGGGAAGCTTGAGTCAGGAAGCAGAACTGGGAATTGAACCTAGGAACTCTGAAGTGGGACATGCGCATCTTACCCAGTATCTTAATGTAGGGGAAACACCTGCACCTGAACTGCCATTTGTAGAACAAGTTAGAGTTTAGCCAGGCAGAGGACATAGACAAAGTTGTCCTGGTGTTGTGGATGAAGGGAAGAATATATACAGAGGCAGTGAATCATGAAGGCGTATGATATGTGTGTGAAAGGCTTATTTTTTTTTCTTCTGAGAGAGAGTGCCCATCTGCTAGCTCATTATCCAGATGCTCATGATTGTCAGGGCTGGGCCAGACTGAAGCATGGAGCCAGGAACTCAACCCAGGTCTTCTACATGGGTGGCAGGGCCCAATTACTTGAACCATCACCACTACCTCCTAGGGTACACATTAGCAGGAAACTGAAATCAGAAGCAGAGCCAAAACTCAAACCCAGGGACTCTTATATGGGATGTAGGCATCCCAGTCAATGGCTTAATCAATGGGAGAAATACACTCCCCTGAATTGAGTATCTTTGGACCTATTGGGCATAAAATATGTGGGTGAGCTGCATGGAGATAAGAATAGTAGGCAGGGCTTATACCTCTGAGCTGCAGTGCCTTGGAAACGTAGAACTGGGCGTTGAAAGAACAACAGTGATTGTATGACTCTGCATATTACTCTCACCTGGAAAGATTGCTTTGTGACATCCCAAGTGTTGGGGGTAGGGCAGACATAGTCCAGTGTTACTTTTTAAGTTTGAATGTTATAATGTAGGAGCAGCAAAAGTATTGGCCTTCCAGGGGTTGAATATGCCAATGAATGAGAAGAAGTTTTGGGAGATTAGCTTTGCTGGTTTGGATGGCATTGTTTCTATGAACAGACCTGGCACTTGGGTAATGTTTTTGAATTTGAAATAATGGGGTAGGGGGTAAGCGTTATTCCCAGTTAATAAATTGTGAAGTTAAGACTCACAGAGGGAGAATGATTTGCCCAGGGACATGTAGCTAATAAATGGTTTAACATACAAGATCTCAGGTCTTGTTGTTGTTTTGTTTTTGATGAAGATTTATTTTTATTTATTTGAAATTCAGAGTTAGAGAGAGAGAGAGAGAAAGAGAGGGGGAGAGAGAGAGAGAGAGAGAGAGAGAGAAAGAGAAAAAGAGAAAGAGAAAGAGAAAGAGAAAGAGAAAGCGCTTCTATCTGCTGGTTCACTCCTCAAATGGCCACAACAGCAGCTGAGTCTGCGCAAAGCCAGAGCCAGGAGTCAGGAACTCCATCTGGGTCTCCCATGTGGGTAATAGGGGCCCAAGTACTTGGGCCATCTCTGGTGCTTTCCCAGGCGCATTAGCAGGGAGCTAGATAAAAAGTGGAGCAACCAGGACTTGAACCTGTGCCCACATGGGATGCTGGTGCTGCAGTGGGTGGCTTAACATGTTACGCCACAGCGCTGGCCCCAGATCCCAGGTCTTAAGCTTCCTAGTTTATTACCATCTCCAACTACCAACTTGGGTGACTTTGAATAAGCTGCTTTACATCTCTGAGCTTCACTTCCCCCTAAGGTTTGTTGTGAAGAAAGTTGGTCTGAAAACACTGAATGTAAATTGTGACACATCGTATATGATAAGCGAATGTTACTTTCTCTCCCTGACACCTTCAATTGTCTGGATGTGAGGAACAGAAATGTTTGTCTCTCCCATCTGCCACTTGAAAGGAATCTTCTTTGCTCAACTTCTCCCTAACTTTTGGAGACTTTGAAAAAGCCACTTAACCCCTTGCAAGCTCCCTACTTAAAGACCTCATGAAACTTTGATTATGTACACTTAATGCCATTTGGGCAGTCCGTTCCCCCTACACTTTCCTTAGATGATGTGCAGTAAGCTTCCTGTTTAATCTTCCATGCTTGGGAAAGAGTGCTTGACCACGCTGAGCATGTTCTCCCCGCCTCAGCCATTGATTCTTGGAGCAGGCAGAAGCCATCTGCCATCTTGCTACAAGTACCATTTGAGAGGACAATGTTCTCAGTGAGTCTACACATTGCTCCTGCTGCCTTGACAGACGCCTTCCACATGACATTGTGGACACTGCAGGAGGCAGAAGAAGCTTCTGTGCATTTTTTTTCCCAAAATTGTTAATCATTTTCTCCTATCAGGGGCCCTTGGACTTAACCTTGAAGTATTGTGTGAGAAGGAAGACAGAGTCTATCGACAAGAGGTTCTGTTTTGATATAGAAACAAACGAAAGGTAAGCTGGGCTGGTGTAGGTTGGCGATGTACCCACATGCCAGATGCTGAGCCTGGATAGATCTTGTATTTTCCACTGTCATTCCCTGTCGATGAAAATGAGCAAGGCTGTTCAAGACAGCCTTGGCTCAGCTCTTCTGGCAGCCTTCCACAGGGATCCCTGTTAAACCTGGCTCGGACTTGATTTGTTTTTCTATGCAAGCTTCTTAGATTTGTCTCACCTGCTTTGGCCAGAAAAATGTCTGCTAGGATTTAATTTGTTATTAGATATTCAAAAGGTCAGCATTTGGAAATGTGGCAAGATATGAGGGGATGCCAAAGCTCATGTTTTTATGATGAAAATATTAATATAGCATTAAAAACAAGTGCATTGGAACACATTTAAAATTATATTTATTTGAGAGTACCGAGATAGAAATGGAAAGAGACAGAGAAAGCTCCCATCTGTTGGTTCACAAATGCCTGCAAACCAAATGTTTGTGGAGCCAGAAATTGGAAATGGAATCCAGATGTCTCATGTGGGTGGCAGAAACCCAGTTAGTTGAGCCATCACCGCTGCCTCCCAGGGTCTACGTTGGTGGGAGGTTTGAATTAGGAGCTGGAGATGGCAGTGGAACCCAGGTACTCCTATGTGGGCTGTGGGAGTTTTAACCACTAGGCTAAACACCTGTTCCTGGAACACATTTTGGAGGTTTGTGGTGCTATTAGGGAGCCTTTTTCCTCCCACTTAGTATAAAAAGGATGCAGACTTTTCCCTACTTTGCAGATACTAATGTGAGATGAAAATGGTTTTGATTATGAACTTTCAGGTATTCGAACCATGCTTGCAAATTTTGAACTTGGTTGCATTTGTTTCTCTCCAATGCCCTCTGCCTGCACTCCCTTCTGTGGCTAATCTGAGTGGTTTTATCAGGAGGATCTAACCTTTAACCTTGAAAATGAAAGTATTTGGAATGATTTTGTAGAAAGGCATGCTTTTTTGTTGAATAAGTGCATTTCTAGATTTCATTTCAATCTGTTACTTGTGTATATTAAGCACTGAGTAATAGAATTTAGCAAAATGATCAGATTCCTGGAAAGGAACTTGAAGGGTGAATTACAGTATCATCTGAACAAAACTATCAGTGACTCAGATCATCTAGATTAGCCTGAGAAAAGAGGGCATTTTTAAATGAGGGAATAAGAAATTTCATGTATGTTTCCTCATTTAAAAATCGACATGTTATTATTAGACTCACAGAATTTTGACTTGTGACTCTATGTCATTTCTTGGTTAAAAAAATGGATAATCCCAGTCAAGATGGCTGTGATAGTCAATATTGTTGCTGGTAACCATGAGACTGTCACTCAGTGTTGCTGGCAGTGTCAGACCCAATTGGAAGAGGGGGGACATGACTCTTGGTTATGGTTTCCCTTTCGTGGATCTGTAGTATCTCTGATTCTTCCACATCAAGGCGATTAAATGAGATTAAAATGTCCATGTTATAGTTCCATTCTGATTTCCCTTCTTAGTTTATTTTTCATGCTACTTGCAAATAATATCCCACAGCTGAAAGCAGTTAGGGACTGGGACAAACTTCTGTTTCTTGCAACCTGGTGCTAAGCATGGCCCATGATAAGAACTCAGTTTGGTGCTTATTTTTAAATGTGTTTTTCCTCTACCCTGAATGGTGAACAATTCTGATATTAGAATCCAGGAATTAAAGCTTTGGATATCTATGATTGCAGTTACCACATTCTGTGCATTTTCTTTTTTTTTAATTTTTTAAAAATTTTTTGACAGGCAGAGTGGACAGTGAGAGAGAGAGACAGAGAGAAAGGTCTTCCTTTACCATTGGTTCACCCTCCAATGGCCACCGTGGCCGGTGCGCTGCGGCCGGTGCACTGCGCTGATCCGAAGCCAGGAGCCAGGTGCTTCTCCTGGTCTCCCATGGGGTGTAGGGCCCAAGCACTTGGGCCATCCTCCACTGCACTCCCGGGCCACAGCAGAGAGCCGGCCTGGAAGAGGGGCAGCCGGGACAGAACCCGGTGCCCCGACCGGGACTAGAACCTGGTGTCCAGCACTGCAAAGCGGAGGATTAGCCTATTGAGCCACGGCACTGGCCCCACATTTCCTCATGTAGTCCGCTGCATCCCTGTATGAGACCCAAATCCATTGAACTGACTTATCCATCTAAAGTCACATAGTGAGTGGTGAGGCTGAGCTCCAACCTGGCCTGTAGGATTCCAAAGCCCGTGCCCTTTTATTTTTGTTTCATTGCTATTCTAAGCAGAATAAAGAAGCTATGAACTAGAGCATACTTATAATAATGACCAAGTGCTGATGCACCTTTCAGCACAGGGAACTTTGTGGGAGATGTGCCATCTGCTGTCCTTGCTGGTCAGACCAATACAAGGAACAGAAGCAGGCTTCTGAGTAGACATCACACACCCATACTTGTCTTCCTTGGAGCACAGAGCAGAGAGCTCTTTGTGTTCCTTTTCCTAGGCCAGGAAGAGAAGATTGCATTTTTATTTATGTTACTACTGGTATTTGAAACCATTGAGTCATAAACACATCAGAACTTGGTGAATCTTAATAACAACAGTCTTCACCTGTCACATGAGGTAGGGACTTAATGTCCCTTTCACAAAAGAAGACAAGGAGGCAGAGAGAAATTAAGCAACTTGAGTTTTCATAGCGAGTAAATGGTAATACCAAGCATTGTGATGTCCAAACCTACACTGGTAACCCTATTGACATGCTATATGAGGATATTTTTTTTAAAAAATCATTGAAAAATAGAATTGAAAGATAAAATTATTTTGGTACAACATTTTGAAGTCCTTGCAGTTTTTCCTAGTATGCATTTTCTATGAACTTTCTGGAGATGCCTACTTATAGGCCTTTCTATTCCATGTGGGTGACTGAGCCCTCAGGGGAAGGCAAAGGACTTGTCTAAGATCATGAAGGTAATTAGTGGAGGATCCTGGACTAGAAGTTAGTTCATTTTAACACTTTGTCATTCAGTTCTTAGCAATATTCTTTGCATTTGATTTTCTCAAGAATTGCTAAAACCTTTCTGAATAGTCACTTCACTTACTTCTTTGTTTTCCAGCATCTCTGTAAGATCAAGAGAGAACATTCAGCAGTTTTTCTGCTTCCCAGTTAGGGAAGTAAAACTCCAGGAGGGTTTTAACAGCATATCTGGTTTGCAGTGTTTGCTTTTCTGCCAGTTGTCTCTTGGTTTTACAACAATTACTAGACTTTCTAGCTCCAGAAGATGTATCCAAAATGATAGCCACATCTTAAACTGGGAAAGAGAAAATGCCCAAAGCTTAATCCTCGTTTTCAGTTGGCCAAGCTTCCAGGTAATTTGGGGGATTTTCCAAATTACCAAATTGTAGACTTTGATGAGGTAAGAGTTGGAACGGCAGGTAGAACAGGAATCCCATGATAGCAGCACTAGAAAGGATCTCCTGGCTTGTGTATTTCAATGTTCTTAATAGAAACAGAACCAGAAGTCTAAAGAGGCCCTCTGAGACACACAGGACTCTAAATGCTCTCATCATTGCTTTCACCATTTTGTGACCGAGAGAGAGAGAGAGAGAGAGAGAGAGAGAAAGAGAAAGAGAGCGAGAGCTCATCTTAATGACAAGTTTAAAGCAGGAAATTTACCCGGCAGAATGGATAAGAAACAAGTGAGAGGAATGAGGCACCCCTAAGAGCACAGCTAGCTAGTGTAAGGAGATTTCACATCTGCAGTAGCAGAGACAATCCCAAATACCTGCTGGGTTGTAAAGATCTAAAGAGATCACAAAGAATACCCCTACTTGAGATGTCTCTGGATATTGGTTGTGTCTTAGTCTCATTTGTGCTGCTAGAACAAAATATTTGAGACTGAGTAATATATAAAAAATAGAAAGATACATTTTTCACAGCTTTAAAGACGATAAATCCAAGATCCAGGTAGGTGGCAGAAGGGATGGGAGGGAATGAATCCCACTCCCTCAAGGCCTTTTGTAGGGTCCTAAGCCCATCCATGGTGGGGGCTCTACCCTCGTGATTTAATCATCCCATAAGGGGCTCCATCTGGCAATACTATGACTATGGCAATTGAGATTCAAGGCAGGAACTTATGGGAGATATTCAGACCACAGCAAGCAGCTTGCAAGTCAATAGGATCAAATCGGATTTAAGGCCATCTGCCATGTAGAAGAGGCCTACCAGGGCAGTGGGTTAAGCACATGGCATTGTTCATTGAAATCCTGTCTCTACCATGTACCAGCTCTGTGACCTTGGGTAACCCCTCTGTTCTTCTGTTTTTCCTTCTGTGAAATAGGGATGATTACAGTAGTAATGGCTTTAGAGGCTTGTTGGGGCGGGAGGGGGGATTAAGTGAGTGAATAGATGCAAAGTACTTAGGACAGGACCTGGCACCTAGCGAACATTCAATCTGTGTTAGCTGTGTTTATTATTCCTAAGATTGCTTGTCAGCCAACAGGCCTCCTCCCTGTGGCTGAGCCAGTCTGCATGTCGTTGAATTCTTTCCAACTGGAAATGCTTCTTGGCCATACTCAGTGGTAGAAGGAGCAAAACCATTTTCCTGACAGGTGACTGTGCCTGTGATGTACATGCTCACCCCTAGAGCCCAGAACAAGTGGCTGCATTCCAAGAGAGGGAGGCAGGAAGATCCCCAGTTTGCCTCCAGCACAGTGGGGCCAGTTTAAATAGGACATACCTTGGCATTCACCGTCCTGTTTTCTTGCTCGCCCTTGGCATGAGACCACTAAGATACCACATCTCTTAGGATTCCCAGAGTTCCTTGCTCTAAATTTCCCATTAGTATTCTGAGTAAAAATGACTTTGAGAAATTACAGTTCTATAAACCTGTGACTGCTTGGTGTGGCACCACCCGTGACACAGAGGGATCTTAGATCAAGTCTATTTTCTTGGGTGAAATTTCAACTTTCGACTTGTCATTTTTTTCTTCAGGCCGGGAACCATCACTCTACAGGCCCTTTCAGAAGCTAACAGAAGGCTATGGATGGAAGCCATGGATGGAAAAGAACCTGTAAGTTACCTTGGGCACTGGGGAAAGCACAGCAGCACACGGCTGGTGTATGAGTGCCCTCTAGTGGTATAAGTGGGTGTAGGACAAATGAATGGTAATAAATTCTTCATACTCAAGGTTTCAGAGCTGGAAGGAGTTGTTGATTCTACATCTCTTGTTTAACAACTAAGACAACTTGAATTCCAGAGAAGGTAAAGGACTTGTCTAGGTTCACCCTCAGAGAAGGCATCAAACTTGGGCTTACATTACATGTTTCTCAGCTCCCTGTTCCATTGTTATAGTATAAGTATATATAAGTATATATAAGTATATATATATATATATACATATATATATATATAGTATAAGTATATATAAGTAGCTATGCCCAAGAGTTCTTCTTAAGAAAGAAAATTAAGCTCTATTTCATATTAATTAATTCATAATTAAATATGTATTCCAAAAGAAGGATGGAAGATAATTTCCATGATGGTGAATAAGCAATTGTTAAGCTTTCATTCAAAATGATTTTTCTGCCCCTGTCATATTCCCAAATGAGCTTACTCACTTTAAGGATACAGCAGGTAGAAGAATTGGCATTGACATCCTGTAGCCAAAAATACTTCACTTAGAGTGAGGGAAGAAAGTGATCCCGTTTAAAAGGGTTAGTGTTTATAATAGAGAGACCCATATGGGCTGTCAGAAATCATTGAAGAACATTCTCTCTCTCTTCCTTATCTTCTTAGCTGGGTTTCTTCTAATGTCACATGTAATAATATCAGCTTCCCGGAGTTGGAATCTCAAAAGCCTGGATTTGGGTCTTGGTTCTGCCATTGAGCAAGTACTTGCCTTGAGCAAGTAATTTCACCTGTCAGAGACTCACTTTTCTTCTCCATGGTAAAATGGCCTTAGTAATTTCTGCTCTACCTGTCTCAAAGCATTGATTTAGAAAATAAAGTAAAAGCCATTTTGTAAGTCATAATGTACTGTATTAGTTTTAGGGGCTCCTATCTGCTCTGAAAGATGTGTGCAAAACTCCTGAGATAGAGCAGTATTTGAATACAGTCTTCTCTCTTGCTTTATTCAAGTCATAAACTGACTATGGTGCAAAATGCATTCCAAGTTTTCCTTTTTGTGTATTTTGAGTGCACTGGATACTAAAGAAGAGTAATCAGATCCCAGATTGCATTCATAGCCAGGAAGGTAGCAGAAGAGAAATGATATTAGGAAAACTGGCATTCAGAAAGTAGCCTAGGACCCGTCTTCCTTTCCCCTCATCACCTCCCTGGTGTTTAACTCCTAGGTGCCTGGGTTGTTTGTCTTGGAGGATGCTAGGGGACTCAACACGGAATCTCTCCCTCAATTCCCTCTCCTGTGCTTGCTCTTCCTTTAGGTTTTTAAAGCTCAAATGACGCAGATGGCCTTATGAGGAGAATGTTGATAAAACATGGGCCCTCTGAATGTCGGTCTTCCCCAACTTGATTATGGCAGACTCTTCCCAAATTTCTTGTTTATCAAAGTGACAGCCGAGGGTGGCCAGCCCAGAAATCTTCTCACTGAAATATCCATGGCATGCATGCATAACCACAGCATGTTCTTTTAGAAGCAGAGGTCCTTAAATTAGGCTCTAACAGCTGCCGTACGCAGGGCTTATTTTGTACAGCTTCACATTGCTCATGTTGCTGATATTTTACTGAACACCCCAGTCCACTAATCTTACACATTGCCTGCCTGCCTTTGTTTAAGATCTCAAAGAAGGTCAGGCCTTGAAGGGGTATCTCCAACCCTGATCACGAGACTGACAAAAATTTGGAAATCTAGTGAATGCAAAGGGCGTGCCCGGGGTTTCCTTCCACAAGGTGGAGTCACAGGCAGGACTTGGCTTTAAGAGTTAAAGACTCCTTTCTGATCTCAAATACATGAGAGGTGTATTTATCACGATGCATAAGACTTCAAAATGATGAAAAAAAATCCTGGTAAACACATGGATCTCTTTCAGATGAACACTTGCCTTTCCTCAGAGAAGCATCCATGAACTAGTCTTTGGGGTTGGGAAAGATTTTTTTTTTAATATTTATTTATTTATTTGAAAGTCAGAGTTACACAGAGAGAGGAGAGGCAGAGAGAGAGAGAGAGAGAGAGAGAGAGAGAGAGGCCCTCCATCCACTGGTTCACTCCCCAACTGGCCACAATAGCCGGAGCTGCACCAATCAGAAGGCAGGAGCCAGGAGCTTCCTCCGGGTCTCCCACATGGGTGCAGGAGCCCAAGGACCTGGGCTATCTTCCACTGCTTTCCCAGGCCATAGCAGCAAGCTGGCTCGGAAGTGGAGCAGCTGGGACTAGAACTGGCGCCCATATGGGATGCCGGCACTACATGCCAGGGCGTTAACCTGCTGCGCTACAGCACCAGCCCCAGGAAAGATTTAAGTTTTACCATCAATGCTCTTTACCCAGGTGTCCATGAGAAAACCACTTCCTTTCTCTCTTATTCTTTTGTCCTATCATAAAAATGCTCCAAATTTTACAGAAGTTGATGTTCAGGATGGATTGGCTAGAACGCCCACACCAGTGAACTATAGGCAATCCAGTGCAATTTTCGGCGATCATTAAGCTGTTTTCTAGGGACCTGGGCAGAGATTATTCTATTTACCCTGCGTTTCCTTCTTACTGAAGTCCTGGAGTCTCTAGTGATTTTGACGATCTTTCTGGGAAAAGAGATTTAATATTATTTCCACTACTTACCTATAGTGATTCACAATAGCCATGACTCTTTGTTTTTCTTCTTTTATAGATTTACCACAGCCCCATAACGAAACAGGAAGAAAGTGAGTCATTCAAATTTCTGGTCTACTGAAATGATAAGCTTCCAGCTCTACTAATCAAAGCAGATGTTATCATTATGATATGTACTATTGATGCAAGTCTGTATGTGGATGCCTCTGTGTGAATTGAAATTTAGCCCTCCCCCCCCCCTTTTTTTTAAAAAAAAGTATCTGTTGAATGAAGTAAGAAAGCTCATCTTATGCTGGGGATTGAAGTGGTAATGTACAGGAAATATATACATCTCGTTTTGGATTTGCGATGGAAAGTGTATGAATTTCCACCCTAACCTTCCACATTTGTTATTGCGCATGCCTGCAGCAGGCATAATGCAAAGGGCTTAAAAAAGCATTTTGTATTATAAGAGTTAAAACCATAAAATGTAACCCTAATAAAAAGGAGCTTTCCATTTAAGGGCAATTGGAGATGAGCAACAAAAACTTTGTTTTTCTCATTAGAGTCCCTTAGCATCAAGACTAAATGTTTGATGAGAGATGCTTGCTGAAGTAGAATCTAATTCTGATTTCCTTTCCCTGACACAGTGGAGCTGAATGAAGTGGGGTTCAAGTTTGTTAGGAAGTGCATCAATATCATTGAGACCAAAGGTAGGCTGCATAGCTTTGATCTTGATCTTAATTTGCCATAATAAAAGCATAACTTTGGTGATGTTAATTTTGGTCACTATGATTTTATTCCGGAGCAGTTTCTCTAAAGTAGCAGTGACATCAGCTGTTGGTCAGGACTCATCTTAGAGATGAAGGCCATTTATACACCTTGAGCACTGGACATAATGCAAAAAATTTCACCAGATTCCAAACAAGTAATATCTAAGCATATCTGGATAATTTGCAGTTTGCTGCTTTTTTTTTAAACTTTTATTTAATGAATATAAATTTCCAGTATACAGCTTATGGATTACAATGGCTTCCCCCCCCCATAACTTCCCTCCCACCTGCAACCCTCCCCTCTCCCGCTCCCTCTCCCCTTCCATTTGCATCAAGATTCATTTTCAATTCTCTTTATATACAGAAGATCAATTTAGTATAAATACTTCAACAGTTTGCACCCACATAGAAACACAAAGTGAAACATACTGTTTGAGTACTAGTTATAGCATTAAATCAAAATGTACAGTACATTAAGGACAGAGATCCCACATGAGGAGCAAGCGCACAGTGGCTCCTGTTGTTGACCCAACAAATTGACACTCTAGTTTATGGCGCCAGTAACCACCCTAGGCTGTCGTCATGAGTTGCCAAGGCTATGGAAGCCTTCCAAGTTTGCCGACTCTGATCATATTTAGACAAGGTCATAAAAGACAGGTTGAGGATAGTAACCAATGATCCTAAGAGTGGCCTTAACCAGGTCTGAACAATTATACAGCATGAAGTGGGGAAGAGGACCATCAGTACACACAGGTTGGGAGTAGAGCCATTGGTGGTGGAGTAGAGGTTATGATTACAAAGGAATGAGGCCCAAGTGCACTAGACAGGGCCTAGAACAAAGGACAGAGTCATTATTAGAGGAGCTAAGAAAGGTGCTGTCTAAGCTACAAGTAATTTTTCTGATTGAGAGGCAAATAGAACCTGATAGAAGGGGCTTGATAATAATCTGTTGGGCTTTAGGCCTTGTAAGTTAAGAGGCCCAGACCTATCTATCTCTTCACATGGGGTATATCCTAAGGGAGGTGTGAACCTCCTAGGGGAAGGCACTCTGTTGACCAGGCAGTTTGCTGCTTTTAAAGACAGAGAGCTTTGAATGACTTGTAAATCATGTCAACTATTCTGATAGAGTACCTGGGATCTCTCCAAGCTGTGTTATGATGGTTTCATCCTATACAAATGAGTTGAATTTCTGTCACAACAGATATTGGTTTCAAAATCCATGGGAGCCAAGTTAAACATAGGCAAATGTGAGGTCACCATTCTTCCTGGTTGACAATACTCCCTACTTGTCCCTTTGAGGATATTTGGGAAGTAGGTGAGTGTAATGTATGAGCCAAGCCTCTTTTTGCTTTGGAATGTGGCTTCAGTCTTTCTCGGGGCTACTCCTATATGCTGTTCAGAAGCTACTTGACAGTTGGTATTTCCTTCTGGTTCAATTAAACCCTAGCTCCTTTCCAACATGGCAGCACTGTTCTCAGCTGTCTGCTGCCACCCACCTAAGCATATGCTTCTGTTTACTGTAGAGTGACATTCTCTTCTGTTAAGTGAATGAGGGCTTGGTACAATCCAAATAAAGGATGAGTAACATGAAGAGCTGCTTGAAAACTGTTCCCATGTCACCTGGGAGGGCTGGAGGACTTGCATAGAGCAGGGAGAACCTTTCGTGTCTGAACAGTGTACAAGGACCTCCTTTCTCTAGCCGGGAGGGAGACGGAAGCTGCAGCCTTATGAACTGAAGTGATGTGATTTTCTTTCCCTAGGGATCAAGACAGAGGGGCTCTACCGCACTGTGGGCAGCAACATTCAGGTTCAGAAGCTGCTGAATGCCTTTTTTGGTAACACTTTTGCTTTCATAATTCTTGTTGAGAGTGGTTTGCGTGTTTGAAAGTGATGTGACTGGAAGAGAAAGAACACATCAGTAGCGGAGGTTGTACAATATTAAAAGCTTGGTTTTCAATGTAAAATGTATACATATTTGCCCACCCTGAGTCAAAGACAATCTTGTCTTGAAGACATGGCTGTCATGTCTCCTTCTTCCCATGCCTCGAATCTTTTCAATCTGACTTCTCTCCTGGAGTTGCTGTGGCCGTGCTGAGCAGCTATCTTCCTGTCACATCAAATGAACACTTTGCAGTCTTCGTTTTACTTGATCTTCTGTTGACTACTTTCTCTTTACTTGATTTCCACGCTACAGCACTTTCCTGATTCTTCTAACATCTTATGCTGTTCTTTTCCATGACTTACTGAACGTATTTCTTCTTCCTATTTTTAAAATCTTCTGAATAGTTTCCAGAATTCTATTTGTCCCCCTTCACTTCTTCCTCTACTTGTGTCTCTGTTGATTAATGTTTCTCTTGAATGTGGCTTGCATCTTCATTTTTTATGACTAATAATCTTATAGGATGATGGGTATTATAATTCATTGAATGTCTTAATTTTGCTGGCGTTAAAAAGAGCATTGGATTCTGTTTCATAGACAGCTATTTAGGGATTCATTTAATCAGTTTGAGGCTCCTTTTCAAATTTTGTTAGGCTAAATATAAAGAATTATTGTCCTTTTTTTTTTTTTTTTTGGTCTCTTTATTCTTATTGTTCGGAACACAAACATCTCTGAGCTCTGTGTGAGTTCTGGGATTTCTTCAAGTTCCCTGGCATTCTTTGCTTTCCCTGTGGAGTTTTACCCTGGGCTTATTAATTGACTCGTGCCTCAGTATTCAGTGATAGACATGGGGACCCATAGGTGGGTTTTATAATTCCTTCTCTACATAGCAACCTCATGTCTTGTACTCTTCCCTGTAAATCCTGTAGGTTCCTGCTTTCCTGCAGTTTGATATTTGTCTCTTCAATTGAACAAAACTCCCATTCTCCATTTGAGTTCCCACACTCCCCGTGCTACCAAGCAGAAAGTGCTTTCAGGTAGCAAGCTGTGGCAATCATGGGGCTTGTCATGTTTATTTTTCTTTTCTTAGTGTCATAGTCATGTCCTAATCATGTTTCGATGAGTACAAACTGTCATTTCGTATGTATTGTTCAGTTTTCTAATGTTATAGCAGGAGGCTAAGCCTGGTACCAGTTATTCCACCATGAATGGCATTGGAAATCCCTGCGTGTAGTTTTTGCTGCCACCAATAGACTGACAATTCTGCAAAATATTCCAGATATCATCTATTGAGTTCTCATCACATAATTCCCAGTTCCCACTGCACCTGTGCTTCTCAGCCATGTTTAGATCATGGCACACATCAGAATGGTCATGTCTACTTAACAGACTGGAATAAATGGACATGGCTGAGCCAATAAGCCTAAAGGCCGAGGGAATCAATAATGGAATCTCTGCACAAGCTCTCTCTACGTAGATGTTCTACAGGTACATACATTTGACATGTCCAATACCAAACTTATTACTTTTGTCTCCCTACAAATGTGGTGATGTATCTGGTAAGCTCAGCTTTCACTGTGTCAGAGAATAAACTGATTGTGGGAAGCTTCAATGTGGATAAAACATATGTTTTGATCTTTTCTCTGATACATAGCCTAATCCCTACAACTCTGCAGGCCTGACAACCAAACTTTGTTAGCATTTGAAGATGCTATAGCATCCAGCAAATATCTGTTTTCATGGTTTTATGTTCTTCACTGTTAAAAATTAAAGTGGTTTTATTCCTAGCCAAATTATAACTGATCTCATTAGCTAAAGGATACTTATCCATACATAAAACAGCTTATAGCATGGGCCAGGATACTTTAGTCTCTGAAAAAGAATTTCCTGGAGAGCAATGAAACTAGATGTATTGGAAGGGACCTTTGAGGAAGTTGAACCTGTCTGGGAAGTCATTTGCAGAAAAATATTTTGTTCCCACAATACCCTCACTATGCCAGAGGCCTAATGATATAAATAGAAGACGTCATAGCAAATGAAGCAACAGATCATTGCAGTGGTTTGCATTATTTTTGTTTTCTGCTTAGGTATTTCACTTTCTCATCTTCGTGCTACTAGAAGAAAATAACAGTTTACTTTTCAGAAACCAAGTGGAATATCTACTATAATCCTACATAGTTAATCGGCTATGTGCACATAGGGATGACAGGAGTCATTTTTCTATTTCCATACTTAATGTGAATAACTCCACATCTGAAGACACCTTTAGCATTATGCTCACATATGTATAGGCAAAGAGATAATAAGCATATGAAATATGAATATCTTCAAGGTATATGAGATCTTCATATATGAGAAATACGGAGTCTCCTAGCAAACAAAACAAAAACATATCATTATTTCTGTGGCTGCAGAAGTTAAACTTTCATATTAAGCTTTAAAGTGACTGTACAGGTTGATAATCTTTATTATGCTATAGTGTAGTAGGGTCTTTAATTTTTAATCTTTATCAAAATACTTTTACTTCTAAAGCCAGATCCTTGTATGCATGTTTACATATGTATGTGTATATATATATTTCATAAATAAATTTCATATAGTTTTAATTCTTACTACCCTAGATACACTGATTATTTTTAGATGATGCTTGTTTTTTTTTTAATGTTTTTAATTTACTTATTTGACAGGCAGAGTTAGACAGAGAGAGAGACAGAGAGAAAGGTCTTCCTTCCATTGGTTCACTCCCCAAATGGCCGCCACAGCCAGCGCTGTAGCGGTCCGAAGCCAAGAGCCAGGTGCCTCCTCTTGGTCTCCCATGGGGGTGCAGGAGCCCAAACACCTGGGTCACCCTCCATTGCCCTCCCGGGCCACAGCAGAGAGCTGGACTGGAAGAGAAGCAACCGGGACTAGAACCTGGTGCCCATATGGGATGCCGGCGCCTCAGGCAGAGTATTAACCAAGTGAGCCATGGCGCCGGCCCCAACTTGTTTTAAACTGGTACTATTAGGGGTTGAAGTAATTAGCAATAGATATTAATGTTACCTTTTAAAACTATGACTTATTTTCCTTTAATTTGAAGCTGACTTCAAAACGCTTACAAATCAACTTTGTGTTGTGAAAATTTGTTCCTTTTCTATTGTTTTCCCACGATTTGAACAATTGATATATAAAAATAAAAAAATCATCTTTTACTCTCAATTCACTTATTACTATTTTCTAACTTTTTTGTCAACATGTAAAAGATAGAATGGGGATTTTTTTTTTCTCAAAGGTATTTTAACTTACAAGAAATAAATTCAGTTGTTGACATATCAGTCAGGCCAACCCCATTTTCCCACCTGCTCCCTACTGCAGGAATTCTGACCTGGGGCTGGTCATCTGTCTCACCATAAATAAGGATCCTGGGGATGGTTTTATTAGTTCCGTATTGCAGCAACAAAGTGCCAGCAACTTAGACATTTAAAATAACACCAATCTATTCTGTTACAGTCCCAGAAGTCAGAAGTCTAAAGCCAATCTTAGGAAGATGTCAGCAGGGCTACAGATTGCTTCTGGAGAGGTCAGAGCTGCACCAAAGCCAGGAGCCAGGAGCTTCTTCCAGGTCTCCCATGTGGGTGCAGGGGCCCAAGGTCTTAGGCCATCCTCTACTGCTTTCCCAGGCCATAGCAGAGAGCTGGATTGGAAGTGTAGCAGCCAGGACTCGAACTAGTGCCCATATGGATTGCTGACATTGCAGGCAGAGGCTTTACCTGCTAAGCCACAGTGCTGGCCTCCCACTGATACTCTTAAGTGGCTTCTGAGGTCATTCTTGGTCTGCCCTTTTGCGATGTTTCATTAGATCTTTAGCTTTGGATGTCTTCATGACTTGTTGACCCACCTTTGTTTATCCTGCACGGCTCATTCTTGTCCTGTTTTCACTGATTTCCTCAAGAGGAGTAGAAATAACTCGTTCCATTGGTGGATGGCATTTTCTTTTTTACCATCTGTTATGGGCTGAATGTTTGTATCTTCGTCAAATACATATTTTGAAAATTAGCCCCAGTGTAATGTGATAGTGGTAGGAGATGGGGCCTTTAGGCTATAACTAACATGAGATGAGTACCCTCATGAATGGCATTATAAGTAGGGGCCAGAGAGCAAGTTTTCTTTCTTTCTACCACATGAAGGTATGATGGTATCTATAGTATGGAAAAGGCCCACACCCAAACATGCTGCCACCCCGATCTCAGACTGCCTGCCTCTAAAATGCTAAGAAATGGATTTCTGTTGCTAAAAAGTCAATAGTGATTAGTTATAATAGCTCTAACTTACTAAAAGCAGCTCATTGCCAGTCCAAGTATCATCCAGGGGTAGGGAATGTTTCTTCTGCCAAGAGCCATTTGGATATTTGGCACATCATCTAGAGGCCATAAAAAATGATCAGCTGAAAAAATTAGCCTGCTATAGATGTATTGAATTTTGAGTCCCATCTGTGGCTGCCTTGGCAGGGCCAGACCGAGTGATTTCAGGGGCCCAGTACGACCCGTGGGCCAGATGTTCTCCACCCTTGATACACAGTTCTCTGGAGAAACTTGCTCTCTGCTCATCCTAGTGACTTTATTTCTATGGCATTTCTTGCAACCATTAGCCTGCTTACTTCTACTGTAATGTTATCAAACCTACTCTGTCCTAGAACTAGTTGTTTATGTAATCAAGTTATCTACCTGAAATGAATTTTGGACCCAGAGCAACCAGTTTGTGTTCTTGATTTCTGTTGGCAGATGTTGGGCCCCCAGAACCACCATTTTGAGCCACTTCAAGGCAGATGAACTATTCTTGAGCTTCTTTTATGTCCTGTAGTGGTCAGTCTTTCATTCATCCAACAAAATGTTACTAAATGCCTCCTCCATGCCAGGCAATGTATCAGGTAGTAGGGATGAAGTAGACAACAACTTGTGCCTTCATAGAACTTGCTGTCTAACAACAGCTGTTGTTCAAGGATAACAGTCATGTAGTTTCTTTTCAGAGTACAATCTGGAGTATCCCAGTCTAGATTCCTCTTGTTCTCTACCAATGGTATCAGAACTCTAAACAGTATAAGCAACTGGAAAAGAAAAACTATCCTCTGCCCCTTGGACAAAATAGCCTGTTTCTTAAACCAATATCATTTGCAGTATGAATAATGAAGCATATAAGAAGACTATGTATGAACTTTGGTATAATGTAAAAGGCTTCCTTTTCCTGATATGTGGTGTGTACCTTATTTCCTTTCCCTTGAACCTCATTGGTTTATTGTCTTCTGCCTTGGCTTAGTACCCCTTTCACCTTTTCCTTAGATCTTACTGCCCTCTACATCTCATTCACCGTGTTTCACAAAGTTTATTTCATTCAGAAACTTTATTGAATAACTATTATGCACTAGACACTGGAGTTTGTTACTACTATTTACTTCCCTTTATCTTGATTTGTTCTTTTCTCTCATCCTTCTTATATCTCCCTTTCTCCTCTTCTGACATTCTTATACTATGACTATGAGTTAACTTCTATAAAACTTTTCCCATCAGCACATATTGGAGCCCTTCCAGATATAAGTGGTCAATCGAGGTGGTCAGAAATGAAAGACTAATCTTCCCTAGGTCCATCCTAGCTGTTAGCAGCAAAAATTGCATTTACAGAATTCACAGAAACTCAATATGTGCTCTAGCTTTGCTCTGCCCATGTTTCTCTACTAAATGCCTGAATCTCTAGGAATCTGGTATTCAACACAGTGGCTGAACCATATGAAATAGTTCTAGAGTGAATGAATGGTTTGATTAACTAATCATATCCCCAAAGTCTCAAAACTTATGACAGTGCTGACCGCAGCACAATTCAGGTGTAGTTCCATATTCATCTATTTCACTTGTATCTCCAGTAATGATACAAGTAATTTATTGCCTGTTACCTTTAACAAAGTCCTGTTAGACTTTTTCAACTACAGATAAAGCAAATATTAGAAATCACTAAATTTTACAGACTAAGAATTCTCAGTGAGCCATACTCTACTGGGAGTACACACTCAAAATTGATTTCAGAAGATGATCAGTCCATACCTGCACTCACAGCTTTACCTTTCATGGTAGGTGTTTCTGCAGAATGCTATAGAGTACCATGAGGGGGACAAATGAATGGTGACAGAAAGTGTGAACCCTACTAACTCTATATGTTAAACACATTTTTGTTGTTAATTCACCCATCACCAGTCACATTGTACTGAGATTATTTTTATGTGTCTCTCTCCCAGGAGAAACAGGAACCACCCCTTCATAGCTACACTTGATACTGTTGCACAATGTTGCAGCCATATGTAGTTTGAAAAACCATAGCTATTGTGTCACCAAACATTAGTGCCACCATATTATCTGAACTGACATGTAACCAATACTTGGGAATCTCAGATAATAAGCAGCAAATCAGTAATATTTCCACCCAGAAAGCCAGAGTTTTTAAAGATGCCTAAATCCCAATCAGAGGTGAAGTTTCATTTAAGCCACGTAGAGGAGTGTGGACAGGGGGAACATGCCTCTCCTTTTCTCTGTTGGCATGCATGCATCTTCTTTCTTCCGACTGCCTAGTCTTTCTCTCAGTGAGAATCCTTCATTTGCTAGATGGGCAGGTTTAACTTTCCTTTAAGCTAGTCTTACCTGGTTAATTTAGTGTTGATTCTTCCTACCTCATTCATCTTTCTGGTTCGTTCCCTTTTGGAATATGCTGTGGCCTCCCTCTAGTGGTTAAATTGCTATCTCAGAAAAAAGGGGGAGGAGAAATCCTGTAGTCAAGCCATATTTTTCTAATGCCTCTAAATTCATCCATCTTGTGGATTCCTGTTCATCAATCACATTTCTGTTTAAGTATTGTAAGAGAAGAAACATACTATTTTCTTCAACTCTCATAAGGTTCTCAATTGGAATAGACCTCTGTAACAAAAGACAGATTTGTGGGGCACTATGGCACAGCTGGTTAAGTTGCTACCTTGGATGTCAGCATCCTGCATCAGAGTGCAGATTTGAGTCCCAGCTGCTCCACTTCCAATTCAGCTGCCTGCTAATCTGCCTGGGAAGACAGCAGAAGATGCCCCCAAGTACTCAGGCCTCTGCCACCCTGCCAGATGGAATTCCTGCCTCCTGGCTTAAGCCTGGCCCAGCTCTAGCTGTTACAGGCATTTGGGGAAATGAACGAGTAAATGGAAAATCTCTCTCTCCCTTTCTCTGTCTCTGTTTCTCTGCTTTTCAAATAAAATAAAACAGAGGTTTATGAACGTGTATTTCAGGGAATGAATAGTTTTCAAAGAGGTAGCTTTAAATTCCAGCTTACATAGCATCTTCTACAAAGAGTGGCAATTTTTTAAAGATTTATTTTTTATTTATTTGAAAGGCAGAGTTGAGAGAGAGAGAGAGAGAGAGAGACAGAGAATCTTCTCTCCACTTTATCTCTCCCTAGATGGCTGCAATGACCAGGGCTGTGCAAGGCCGAAGCCAGGAGCCCAGATCTTCTTCCAGGTCTCCTGTGGGGGTAGAGGAACCGAAGCACTTGGGCCATCTTCTGCTGCTTTCCCAGGCACATTAACAGGGATCTGGATTGGAAATGGAGCATCCAGTTCTCATACCAGTGCCCATATGGGATTCTGATGTCACAGGTGGCAGCTTAACCCACTTATGCCACAAGGCTGGCCCCAAGAGTGGCAAATTTTTAGAGACACAACAAGACAAAGGAAACGGACTTTGAGTCTCTGGGGATGACAACTTGTGGGAAGGCAAATAAATTTTGGCAGATAAAAGGCTACTTAGGTCATTTCTAGACTGATAAGGGACTAAAGTTTCCTTCAGTGTTTAACCATTGTTCTCCCTGGTAGAGAGTGGGAGTTCTTTACAAAGAACTGATGTCTTTGTAAATGTGTGCCTTGCATTTCAGCAAACAGAAGAGGCCAGAGAGCTTTCCAGCATTAATTGCTTTCCGTGCAGCTGCTCTTTATATTGTGGGGTGGCACATTGTGGTCTCTCATTTTATTGTATCCTCTGAGCCTAAACCTCATCTTACCCCAAAGAGTTCATCACCTTCTTTTATCAGCTAGTTCTGTACTTTGCATTATTTCTTTTTTAAAGATTTATTTATTTATTTGAAAGAGTTACACAGAGAGAGAGAAAGAAAGAGAGAGAGAGAGGTCTTCCATCTGCTGGTTAATTCCTCCTTGGCCACAATGGCCAGAGCTGCACTGATCCAAAGCCAGGAGCCAGGAGCTTCTTCCCAGTCTTCCACGTGGGTGCAGGGCCCAAGGACTTGGGTCATCTTCTACTTCTTTCCCAGGCCACAGCAGAGAGCTGGATCAGAAGTGGAGTAGCCAGGACTTGAACCAGTGAACTGGAGCCCATATGGGATGCCGGCACTGCAGGCTGGGACTTTAACCCACAACGGCACAGTACTGGCCCATGAGTTATTTCTGTTATTGTGAATGTCCGACCTTGGTGTAGTTATTGGGACTGTCTGTGCTGCTTCACCACAAGCATTTTGAGTAGATAGACTGTTTCTGAATATTGGTTGCGAGTCAGGCATATACTCTCACCAGAATATGCAGAATCTTAATTTAATGGAATGTGACTTTGGGCTTTATGCCCTCCATTTCCCTCTGGAATTCTAGGGAACACCTGAAATTTGGGACAGAAATGATTACCACTAAATTGCCTGATTAATATTTAGAAATGATATAAAAACAGAAGAGACCGCAAAGCTTTTAGAGCAAGGCCTCTGTTTCCAGCATCACCTTCAGTCCATCCAAGGAGGCCCCTGCATCAGTCCATTCTCTGTTACACAGTCCCCACTGGTTCCTTACATCTCTGGTTATTATGTTGTACATCAACTACTCACACTTCTTAGATTTCTGAAAAGACCAAAAGAAGATATTTTGGCTTCTGTTCTCTGTTCCTTTTTGTTCTTCTCTCACTCCCTCTCCACTTCCTATCTTCCCTTTCTCCCTTCTTCCTTCCTTCCTTCGCCTTCTGCCCTAAGAGGCTTCCATTCCCCAGTTGTTTCATTGTGCAAGGACCCTCCATGCCCCTGGGAGTCCTCAGGACAGGATCTATTCAACATATATGTCTATATATTTATCTTTGTATATGTATATGTTTATGTATATATATATATGTGTGTGTGTGTGTGTGTGTGTGTGTGTGTGTATATATATATATATAATTACTGCAAAAACTCCATGTAGAGGAGACAGTATCATCCTAGGAAAAAAAATTACCACAGAGCTTCTAAGTCAGTCCTAACATTTTATTGCACTGTCATTATTTGCTTACCCCTAGTCTGTTCTTCAGTCTGATGCCCAAGGTGCACCTGCTTCCCTTTGTCTGTGTGTGGTGGTTTGGGAGATCTACCGGCTCTTGATCTCAGTTGTTCATTTTGATAGTTGCCTTGCCTCCTGCAGAGATAAATTACCTGCTTTAAAGGCTCTAGCCATCCTGCCTCTGGCTAGGGCTCTAGACATGGGATCAGTGAACTCCAAGGACTTGTACTCAGAATTGAGATGTAAATAGAAGGTGGCCCTAAGATAAGGTTTTCCAAATTTAACAAGTAAAAATACAGGATGTCCAATTAAATTTTGATTTCATATAGACAGATTTAGGAAAGAGTAAAACAAAAATCCTGCCACTTTTTATTTGAGATTTCCAGTTTAATTGGACATTCTATATTCTATCTGGCAATCTTCATCTGTCCCAAGTCTTTCAGGATATTGTCAGTCCTGCTATGCTAGGCATTGGATCAGAAGTGGAATAGCCAGGACTCCAAGTACCATTTCAGCTTAACCAGCTGCACCACCATGCCAACCCCCACAGAGTGTTTTTTGTTTGTTTGTTTGTTTGTTTGTTTGTTTTTGACAGGCAGAGTGGACAGTGAGAGAGAGAGACAGAGAGAAAGGTCTACCTTTTCCGTTGATTCACCCCCAAATGGCCGCTGCGGCCGGTGCACTGCGGCTGGCGCACCACGCTGATCTGAAGCCAAGAGCCAGGTGCTTCCTCCTGGTCTCCCATGCAGGTGCAGGGCCCAAGCACTTGGCCATCCTCCACGGCACTCCCGGGCCACAGCAGAGGGCTAGACTGGAAGAGGGGCAACCGGGACAGAATCCGGTGACCCGACCGGGACTAGAACCCGGTGTGCCGGCATCGCACGCAGAAGATTAGTCTAGTGAGCCGCAGTGCTGGCAGTCCCACAGGGTGGTTTTAACCTCGGAGTGTTATTGATCAGGTTTGCCTCTTGGCACCTGTTGATTCCAAGAAGCCATCAACATAGTCTGCTCATCAAGCAAGTCCAGGCTGGTGACTTAGAGCACTAAGGAAGGCCACTACCATGACAACATGGTCTTAACCTCTCAGGAGAGGAAAAGCAAAAGTGGGTGGGGTGCATATTTGTAATGATTTTCAAAGGTTGTTGAAGGCAGGTCTTTCATTTGGGAGGCCTGCATGATTGAGATTGGACAGAGTTCATGTGATAAAATTTTTTTTTTGGTAGTTATTTACTTCTTTTTTTTTTAATTAAACTTTTATTTAATGAATATAAATTTCCAAAGTACAGCTTATGGTTTACAATGGCTTCCCCCTCCCAAAACTTTCCTCCCACCCACAACCCTCCCCCCTCCCGCTCCCTCTCCCCTTCCTATCACATCATGATTCATTTTCAATTCTCTTTATATACAAAAGATCAGTTTTGTATATATTAGGTAACGATTTCAACAGTTTTCCCATGATAAAATTTTTTTACTCAGAATCCTTTCAAGGTTTGTGATGTGATTTTTTCCAAGGATTTCTAAGTGAAACTTTGAAATGTAGACAATCGTTTGATAAAGTCCATTTGTTCTGAGAATTGACTGTTTACTCAGATGAGGGCTGATCGAGAGTTGTTTCCAGAAATGGATTTCCAGGAAGTTTCTGCAATAGAGCCATTTGCAATTTCCTCTTACTGGCAGCAGCTTCCTGTAATTCAAGTTTACTGAAGTAATGTTAATATCCACAGTAAAGTGTGTGTCTGCCTTTGGCTTGACTTTTACTTACCCTCGGGTAATGATTCTGCAGTCTGAGGTGAGTTTCCCCAAATTTCTGTGCTCCTGGCCCTTTTAGTTTCAATCTTGGTCATTTTCCATGGTGCCTCTAATCCAAAAGAAGTACCTCATACTTGATAATTAAGTTATCAAGTGCAACCAACTTAATAAATATGCATGTACATGCAACTTAGTACAATAACTTACTTGGGGGCAGGCATTTGGTGCCATGGTTAAGACATTGCTTGGCATATCCTCATTCTATGTTGGCATTAAAAATTAAAACCTAATTTTTCTAACTTTTCTTCATGTATACTGATAGAAAGATAGTTAGAATAATGGCAACCAAGGATAAAAAGTAATTATTTCTGGTCAGTAGGAGGTAGGATAAATTTTTATTATCTTTCTGAACATTTTTAATGTTTGAATTATATGACGTCAAACAGATATATTTCCTATTTAAATCCTTCTTTTAAAATATTAGTATTTCTAAAGCACATTTGGCTGAAAAAGTATATGATCATTTAATGATAAAATATTTTCTTTTTTTCTGTCATAATGAAAAAACAATGGAATGTTGGTTTTTTAATTTTTTTGAGGATTTTATTTATTTATTTGAGAGGTAGAGTTACAGACAGTGAGAAGGAGATGCAGAGAGAAAGGTCTTCCATCCACTGGTTCACTCCCCAAATGGCCACAACGGCTGGAGCTGCACTGATCCGAAGCCAGGAGCCAGGAGCCAGGAGCCAGGAGCTTCTTCCGGGTCTCCCACACGGGTGCAGGGGCCCAAGGACTTGGGCCATCTTCCACTGCTATCCCAGGCCATAGCAGAGAACTGGATCAGAAGAGGAGCAACCGGGACTACATGGGATGCCGGCGCCGCAGGCAGAGGATTAACCTACTGCGCCACGGTGCCAGCCGTGGATGTTGCTTTAGAAGTACAACAATCTGCTTCTAAAGTCTATATGGACAAATCAACTTGTGAGGAGAACTAGGAAATACTTGAAGTAGAAGAACCGAATCTAGTAACACATATAAGAAGGCTGCAATTGACAAAAACCAACTTTGTGCATGATTAGCAATTGGAAAAGTGTGGTGAGTTCAAAAGCAAAACCAGATATATGTAGAGATTTAGCATATGATAAAGGTAGAATTTCAAATCTTTTGGGAAAAAGTGGTTAATTAAATTCATGGGGTTGACAACTCTTAACTATACATTTGAGGGTGGATACATTTCACCTTATAATATGTTTTACACCATTTGAATTTTTAACCTTTCTGTTTTTTAAAAGATTTATTTATTAATTTGAAAGGCAGAGAGAAGAGAGAGACAGACAGAGGTCTTCCATCTGCTGTTTCACTCCTCAAATGGTTACTTACAATGGCTGAAGCTCGGCCAGGCCGAAACCAGAAGCCCTAGCTAGGAGCTTCATCCAGGTTTCTCACATGGGTACAGGAGCCCAAGTACTTGGGCCATCTTTTGTTGCTTTCCTAGGTACATTAGTAAGGAGCTGTATTGCAAGTGGAGCAGCTGGCATAAGAACTGGTGTCCGTATGGGATGCTGGCACCACAGGCAGCGACTTTATTCATTGCTTTCTCAGGCACATCAGCAGAGAGCTGGATCAGAAGTGGAGTAGCTGGGAATTGAACCAGTGCTCATATGGGATGTTGGCATCACAGGCGGTGGCTTAACCTGCTGCACCGCCATGCCAGTCTCAATTTTTAGCTCTTTCAACAAAGTACTAGCCCCCAAAAAAATGAAACAAAAGAACTGATATGATCATGAAGTTGTTAAATGTACATTTAACCTGTTTCACCAAATTCTCCACATTCACAGACTAGGCAAAGGTATAAAAATGCTGCTATTTAAAAAGAAACCATAATTATCTGATATAGTATGTAGTGTTTTCACATGAGAATGTCAGAGTTCAATAAAATTCTCCAAATTGCCACGTTTCCAACTTTTGCTAATATAAAAATATAGGCTGCCAATCAATTAGCATACCATTCCTGAATAAAATATAGGTCTATTCTGGGACAACTGGCAGATTTTCCAGGTATAGATGTATATTGTTAACATTTTATATAGGGTTAATCAATCCACCATTTAGAGAGCAATTGTTTTTTTTTTAATTTCTTTTATTTATTTGAAAATCAGAGTGACAGAAAGAGAGACAGAGACAAAGAAATCTTCCATCCAGTGTTCACTCCCATATGGCTGCAATGGCTTGGGCTAGGCCAAGCCAAATCCAGGAACCTGGAACAACATTTGGGACTCCTACATGGGTGGAAGGGGCCCAAGCACTTGGGTCATCACCCACTGCCTTCTCAAGAGCATTAGCAGGGAGCTCGATTGGAAGTGGAGCAGCCAGGATTTAAACCAGTGCTCATATGGGGTGCTGGTGCTGCAAGCAGGGGGATTAATCCACTGTACCAAAATGCTGACCCTAGTAGTATTTATTTTTTGAGATTAATTTCTTATTTGTATTTGTACCAAAATATATATAACATAAAACTTTCCATCTTTATCATTTTTAAGTTCATACTTCAAGGGTTTTTAGTTCATATTATGCACATTCACGTTGTCATGCAGTCAATATCCAAGGCTCTTTTCATCCCGCAAAACTGAAACACAACAAGAATCAATCAGTCAATCAAACTGAAGCAACAATGAAACCACTTTCCATTCTCTCCTCTCCCTATCTCCTGGCACCTACCATTCTACTTTCTGTCGCTATGAATTTCCCAATTCTAGGGATCTTGTAAAATGCAATCATATAGGGCAGGGTAGTCCTTAAAGTTACTTGTATCTCAGGACACAAAAGGATGGGGGTGGGGTATGTTTTAAGTATTCCTCTTTTTTGTTTGTTTTGTTTTGTTTTTATTTTGTTTAAGGAATACAACTTCATGCATTTAATATATACAGATTTGGGAACATGATGCTTCCCCTCCCCACCTCCCTCCCACCCATACTGCCGCCTTGCTTCCTCCTCTCTCTTCCTGTCTCATTCTTATTTTTGAAAAAGATTTTATTTATGTATTTGAAAGTCAGAGTTATACAGAGAGAGAAGGAGAGGAAGAGAGAAAGAGGTCTTCTGTTGTCTGCTGGTTCACTCCTCAGTTGGCTGCAACAGCCTGAGCTGTGCTGGTCCGAAGCCAGGAGCCAGGAGCTTCCTCCCAGTCTCACATGAAGGTGCAGGAGCCCAAAGACTTGCGCCTCTTCTACTGCTTTCCCAGGCCACAGCATAGAGCTGGATCAAAAGTGGAGCAGCCTGGACTTGAACTGGTATCCATATGGGATGCCAGCACTACAGGCGGCAACTTAACCTGCTACGCCATAACGCCGGCCCTGTCATTCTTATTTTTTATAGAGATCAATTTTCAGTTAATTTTTATATTCATAAGATTAACCCTATACTAAGTAGAGAGTTCACCAATTAGAACGAAGAAAAAATGAAGGAAAAAAACAAATAAACAAGCAAAATATACTTGGATTAAAGGATTCAGGTTAAGTTCAACATTGTCACTATGGTTAAGTAAATGCCTTTGTTTTACGTGAAGTTTGAACAGAAAATGACTTTCTTAGTCCATTTAGATGATTAACCAGGAAAGAATAAAACCTACCTGATTTTGTTCATACATTTCTTTTTTAGTAACTTTAGAATTTATTTTATAAAATTTTACAAATATAAACACATACAGCCAATTGTGCACTCAAAGTCCACTCTGACATTCAAAATAATACTTTGTGACTCAGAAGATAGTATTACTTTCAACGTATTGAGGGAAAGTAATGGTGCAATATAAAATTTGTTCCCAAACTCCCCTCTTCTATAGTTGAAGCAAAACCATACCTCATGATGCTTGTCTGCTGTCTGCAGGGGAAAATTTGTAATTCTTTCACGTAATTCTGAATATTTTACAGATTCTTGGGGTTTTAATTGAACCGTTCCTAGGAAGACTGCCCTTAAATTCTCTTCCTAAATCTTTTTTTTTCTTTTTTTAAAAATTTTATTTGTTAGACAAGTTTCATGTATTTCATATATACAGATTCAGGAACCTAGTGATACTTCCCACCCAAGCTATGATGTTACTATTGGTGGGGGCTGACTGTATTTTCTTATTGAAGTCATACTAACTACACAGTCAAATTTTTTTTTGATAGCCCTCTCATTTGCTTTGTTTTTGAATTTGTCTCACATTTATAAAAGTTCCTTTTGAGCTGATCTCAGCCATTTTTGTGGTTTCCTTTTAGGACAAAGTAGAACAGCTTGTATCTTGTGCTTTTTTTTTCCTGGATTTTTAAATTGAGTTGCAATGTATATGCAGAGAAATACACACACTTAGTGTACATTTTTAACAGAGAAAAATTTAAAGTTGTCTGTTCATCCTCAAAAGGGAACAGATATCAATGAATTTTCACAAAGTGAACAAATCAATGTCACCAGCATTGAGATTAAGAAGTGGTCTCCTTCTGACCCTTCCAGTCACAACCCCGCGAAAGGTTAACACATTGTTATGACTTATGTAGATCCATTTTCCTGTTATTTGATTTTTACATAAATAGAATCACACATTCTTTGGTGTCTGGCTTCTTTCACTCAACATTGATTTTGTGAAACTCATGCATGTCATTGTGTGTGGTTGGGGTACGCTCATTGACAATGCTGTATGATGTTCCAGTGATATTCCAATGTATCCTTTCTGTGTTGATGGACATTTAGGTGGTTATTATTTTTTTTCTAATTTGTTCTTGAGAGCTCTCTCTGGAAAATGATATGTTCCAAGGCATTTTGTTGTGGATGTGTATATATACATATGTGTATATTTTATATTGTGTATTTATTGTATTATATATACACACATGTTTGTATATACAGCAAAAAGTACATCTTTACAATTGTATACATATATACACGAAATAATAATATAGTATTTAACTTTAAAAAAGAAGAAGATCCTGCCACTGCTACACAGTTGGACATGGAGAACCTTACGTTAAGTGAAATAATCCAGACAAAGAAAAATACTGCATGATCCCATTTATATGTGTAACCCAAAAAAATGATGTTTTTTCATTAAATCAGTATAATGGAAGATCCCGGGTACACAATTGTAAATCAGCAACATATTTCTAACCATGATTTTGTAAAAATAAAATTGTGTTTTTTTTCCCTTTAGTTTGAAATCAGGACCTTTAGGTATCAAAATGCAACTTACAACTTAATTTTTATTCTTGTCATGAGGTATGTGCCTCTCAGATTCATTTACTGGTCATTAGAAATATCTGTAGTTTACTAAAGTGAACTTGGGCAAATTCCTCTTTTTCAAAGATTTAGATTGAGGTACATGCCTTTCAAGCAATGCATGATGTATTGTCTTTTTTAATCAGATGGTTTTAACTCAAAAAATAAAATATTCTTTGACTTTAAACATATATTTCATTATTTAATAACCACACACATTGTTTCTTCAAGTGAAATTCCTGGTAAGTACACTCAATTATATGATCAACTCCTTTGTGATCTGAAATAATAGTCTATGACTCAGATGAGCCCATTCTTCACTTGATTAAGTGACTTAATTATCTGATTCAGAATATAAAACATATTCCTAAAACCATTCCCCCATTTGAAATATTGAAAACCACTATTTCCCTATAATGACAGTTACATTTACACTTTGGAAAGAACAATTTTAAATTATATATCTATATTTTTAAGGTTCTTGGCAATTGAATTGGAATAATTTCCAGAGAGAGACAATTCTCCATCCTGCTCGGTCTCCATTCTAAAGTCATGCATTTTCCTTATGTTTCAGTAGTGTGACCTGCCTTTTATTTTTTATTTTTTTAAAAATTTTTTACAGGCAGAGTGGAGAGAGAGAGAGAGAGAGAGAGAGAGAGAGAGAGAGAGAGAAAGGTCTTCCTTTTCCTTTGCTTCACCCCCCAAGTGGCTGCTACAGCCAGCGCACCGTGCTGATCCGAAGCCAGGAGCCAGGTGCTTCTCCTGGTCTCCCATGGGGTGCAGGGCCCAAGCACTTGGGCCATCCTCCACTGCACTCCCGGGCCACAGCAGAGAGCTGGCCTGGAAGAGGGGCAACTGGGACAGAATCCGGCACCCTGACTGGGACTAGAACCTGGTGTGCCGGCGCCGCTAGGCGGAGGATTAGCTTGTTGAGCCGGCCTGTGACCTGCCTTTTATACTACCCAAAGGCTTAAGTCATTTGGCCTTGAAGATAGCATATGGACTGCTCAGTCATACTCTTTTAAAATACCCTCTTCATTTCATTTTGTTTGCTTACTTTATCAATGATTTATAACGTTTGTGTAAAGGATCTTGAATAACGAAACAAGGAATAGTGAATAATATAATGAACATTCAATAACTCAGCTTACAAAGTAAAACTGGAGGCAGGTGATTGGTGCAGTGGTTGTGAGATGCCCGTCTCCCGTATTGAAGTGCCTGGGTTTGAGTCCTGGCTTCGCTGCTGATTCCAGCTTCCTGCTTATGTGCATTCTAGGAAGCAGCAGGCGGTGGCTCAACTGGTTGGGTCCCAGCCACCCATATGGGAAATAGATTATCCGTGTTGCTGTGCAAGGCTCTGTCTAGTTTGTTTTTGTTGCTCTACAGGATTCCAATAAGTGAAGGTTTCACGATTATTTTATCCGTTCTCTTGTTAGGAGACATTCATTATTGCTTTCAGGTTTGAAACTTCTTGAATTTCATCTATAATTCTTATATAAGATTTTGTGCATATTTCCACAAGTGTCTCTAGGTAGGTAAATATAAAAGTGAAATTGCAGAAATCTAGAGAATGCATGCATCCGATTTTTCTAGACAGTACTAATTTCTCCCAAGTAATTGACTAGAAATATACTGTCTGCAGCAGTATAAAGAATTTTCCTATATCTTTATCAACACTTATTTTTTTGCTGATTTTTAATTTTTGCCCATCTGATAGATATAACATGGTATATAATTCAGGTTCTAATTTGCAAGGTTATCTAATTGATGTTTTAATTAAGATTCTAATTACTAATGAAGTAATTAGGTGGAATATTTTTTGATTTATTTAAAGATTTATTCCTTTATTTGAAAAGCAGAGTGACAGAGAGGGTGGGGGAGACTGGGGTGGCGGGTGGGGAGAGAAAGAGATCTTCATCTGCTGATTCACTCCCCAAATGGCTGCAACAGCCAGGATTGGGCCAGGCTGAAGCCAGGAGCCTGAAACTCCATCTGGGTCTCCTATGTGGGTGGCAGGGGCCCAAGTATTTGGACCATTATCCTGTGCTTTCCCAAGTGCATTTACAGGGGGCTGGATAGGAAGTATAGTAGCCAGGACTCAGGAAGAGGCACTTTGATATGGGATAACACTGTCACAAGCAGTGGCTTAATCCATGGTGCTGCAATGCTGGCCCCAAGGTAGAATATATTAAAATGAATTTATTGGGGGCTGGCGCTATAGCGCAAGCATTAAATTAATCCTTCGCCTGTGGCACCAGCATCCCATATGGATGCCAGTTCTAGTCCTGGCTGCTCCTCTTCCAATCCAGCTCTCTGCTATGGCCTGGGAAAGCAGTAGAAGATGACCCAAACCCTTGGGCCCCTGCACCTTCATGTGAGAGTGGGAGGAAGCACCTGGCTTCTGGCTTCGGATTGGTGCAGCTCTAGCCATTGCGGCCACCTGGGGAGTGAACCAACAGAAGGAAGACCTTTCTCTCTGTCTCTCCCTCTCACTGTCTGTAATTCTACCTCTCAAATAAATAAATAAAATCTTTAAAAAAATGAATTTATTGTTCCTTTTTTCCTGTAATTTTGATCTGGGTGGGCAAGTTGTTGCCGGGCTGTGGGAAGTGTTCTTTCTTTTTTTTTTTTCATTTTTTAAAATAATTTCTGAAGGACTTGTATTAATTTTTCTTGAATTGTTTTGTAGAATTAAGCAAATTGGTAATTTAAAAATATTTTTATTTTTAACTGACATATAAAATTTGTACATATTCATGGGGTACCATATTGTCTCAATACGTATTTACACTGTGTAATATTCAAGTCAGTGTAAACATATCTTTCCTTAAACATTTAGCATATTGTCATAGTGAAAACACTCAAAATCTTTTCGTCTAGTTTTATTTTTTTTAGAATATACACCATTCATTATCATTAACTGGAATCACTCTACTGTTTAACAAAACACAGTAATTTATTCAATCGGTTCCTGTCCCTCTCTCCCTGCTATTTTTCTGTAGCCTTTTCTAACCACCTTTCTACCTTCAAATTCTAAAGATCAACTGTTTTAGATTGCTCATAGAAGCCAGATTATTTGGCACTTGTTCTGTGCCTGACTTATTTCATTTGACATTTTGACCTTCAGTTTAATATACTTGTTACAAATGACAAGACTGTATCCTTTACGTAGCAGAATAGTATGCCATTAGGTGATTGTGCTTTTTAAAAGATAATTTTCTCCAGTGATGGTTGTTTTTTCTGGGAAGAAGGTTTATGGAGCTCCTCATGCTATCATTTCAGAAGTATCTCTGTTAAGGTAGACAATCACTTGCCAATGTCCTATACCTGTAATGACCTGATGACATTTGCTAAACAACAGTAAGATGCCCCCCCCCCCAAGCCTTTGTTTTCTCAAACAATTGCTCAAGTTTTAGTTTTTCTCATTCATATGCGACTGCCCCCAGGCTCAGTGGCTGTCCTACTGTGTTTAGAAAATGTGCCTGGCGGCTCACTTGGCACCCCAGGTTCTAGTCCCGGTTGGGGTGCCAGATTCTGTCTCAGTTGCTCCTCTACTAGTCCAGCTCTCTGCTGTGGCCCGGGCAGGCAGTGGAGGATGGACCAAGTGCTTAGGCCCTGCACTCGCATGGGAGACCAGTAGGAAGCACCTGGCTTCTGGCTTCAGGTTGGCGCAATATTTAATTAATTTAATTAATTTAATTTTTTAATTTAGCGGCCATTTGGGGGGTGAACCAATGGAAAAGGAAGACCTTTCTCTCTGTCTCTGTCTCTGTCTCTCTCTCTCTCTGTCTAATTCTGCCTGTCAAAAAAAAAAAAAAAAGAAAAAAGAAAATGTGCCCAATCTGTACCTGCCTCAGGCCTTTGTACTAGCGATTGCTTTTATCTCAAATACTCTACATTTTCTTCAGATCTCTAGGGTAAACATCACTTTATCACAAACACCTTTCAGACCAGTATATCGAAAATAGCTCCTCCCCATGTTGCAGTTCTTTGCATTTTTACATTTTATCCCCACTAAATATGTCCCATGGAATATAGTTCACTTATTTCTTTATTTTTCTTTTTTTATAGTTATTCCCAAGGTGTATTTATTGAGCTACTACTATGTACTTCATTTCTTTTGACGCACTGTGAAGACTAATGAAGTATATTAAATAAATTCCTCATATTCATGAATTGAATTATCTCACCAGGGTTCTAATTGTATGTTTATTGGTTTATTTATTTGTCCTCCTACACTAGAAAGTAAACTATATAATAGTTGGGACTTTTAAAAAACAACTTTCCAGATAGGTCAGCAACACATTTACCACATTCAAAAGCTAAAATTTAAAATTTAAATTAAAAGTTACACAGTAAAAAGTTTCCCTCCCACTTGTTTTTTACATTTGTATGTATTTGTTTGAAATTCAGAGTTACAGAGAGAGAGAGGAAGGGACAGAGAGAGAGGTCTTCCATCTACTGATTTACTCCCCAAATAGACACATCTTCTGGGACTGGGCCGATCCAAAACCAGGAGCCAGTAGCTTTTTCCAGGTCTCCCATGTGAGTGGCAGGAGCCCAGGCACTTGGGTCATCTTTTGCTGCTTTTCCCAGGCCATTATCAGGGAGCTGGATTGGAAGTGGAGCAGCTGGGACATGAACCTGTGCCCATACGGGATGAAAGCATTGCAAGTGGCAGCTCTACTTACTACACCATAGCACCAGCCCCTTCCTTCCCCTTTTTTATGTTCATCTACCCAGTATTCCACCTCTGCTCTAGGTAACCACTATTCTTAGTTTTCTGTGAGTTCTTATAGTTTCTTTATAGACACATAAGCTAATATAATATGAACTCTGAATTGTTTCTTTTATACACAAGCATGCAATATAAGTATATCCCTGTTTTAATCTACCATTTATCTTTTGTTATGGAAAATACTTTATTCCTGTGTAGCTGAATTTAGCTTTTATGCTATCTAGATTCTGAGTCAGTAGCTTTTTTATTTTAATTTTAATTAATTTTTAACAGATTCAGTGTGAATTGTGGATATAAGAACATAGTGATATTCCTATTCACTTATTTCTTTATCCTCTTTTCAATCATTAGCACTTAAGCTCCACAGGGCTAGGGAATTTTCTCTGTCTTGAGTATTATGGCATGCTTAGTACCTAACAGTGCTTGCAAATTATGGACTTTTAATAAATATGCTTGGAATAGATTATCCTATGACAATTTTATCCAACACTGGGGCAATACTGTACAATAGTGTTTTCTCTGATAAGGGAAATGTCTTATCTCTCCATTGTTCAGTATGGTAGCTGCTGGCTACATGTGGCCATTAAGGCCCGGAAAGGTAGCTAGTATAACTGGGGAACTACATATTTGAATTTAGTTCATTTAAATTTTGATTAAAACGATCCAAATGTGGAAATGGTTTCTTTATAGCACTGCTCCAGAGAGTCATCTGCCTTGCCATGTGGTCTTGTCAAAGCTTATTTTAAAATCTTTTATTAATATTCATAAATTCCAGTCTTCCTGGCGTTCTCATCATTTTTCTACATGTTGTATATGCCCTAAAGTTTCCTGGGTCTTTTTAGAAACTCACTTTAGTTATAATTGCTATCAAGGTGAGGATTCAGGGAATTATCTACAAATGAGATCACATTCTTGATTCTGCTTGAATTTGTAAACAAACATCTAGTTGTATCTTCATTGTTTTTACATATGAAATCCTTGTTTAAAATTTACACTTTCATATATCCATATTTCTGTAATAAAATGGGATGGAGTATTGATATATGCAGCAATATAGACGAGCTTTGAAAGCATTGTAGTAATTGAAAGAAAACACTAATGAAAGACCAAATTTTCTAAGAGCACATTTATACAAAATTTCCATATTAGGTCAATCTGTGGAGGAAGAAAGTCAATTAGTGATTCCCTAAGGGTGATGTAGGATAGAGAAAATGGAAAGTGACTGCCAAAGGGTATGGGGTTTCTTTTCGGAATGATGAACATCTTTTCTGATTAACTATGTTTTATATTAATTAATAACCCATTATGGTCATGCATTTTTATCAGTATACTAAAGGGCTCCGAATTGTACAGTTATGCGTGTATACACACACGTGTCCATGCATGGGCATCTTTCTTGCCTTCCTCCCACAGATGGAAATCTGCATTTTAAACAAGCAACTCAAGTGATTCTCAAGCAGGTAGCCAAGATTATTCTCAGAGAAATAATGCTTCAGACAATGATGTCCTATTCCTTATTTTACATTCTTTAAGAAATTCGTGATAGAGTGAGGGCATGCATAGCCTTACCTTGATTCTATACCAATATCCTGGCTTCCTTTAATGTCAAGGTCATATTTTAAACTAACATTTTCAAATGTTAGTACTGCTGAGATATTGTCTCTGTATATGACATGCCACCACTACTTCAGGTAGATAATGTCACTGGTTGCTGTGTGGCATACAAACTTTCTCCTCAATTGAAATCTCTTCTTAGTGTTTGTGTTTTTCTTCCCAAAAAAAAAAAAAAAAGAAATGATACTTGCCACAGTATCCCTTCTGCAGTAGGTTTCAAAGTAATGGTAAAGATATCATGTATTATCACATTTTTGTATTTTGTAATGTGTTTCCCAGACTGAGTTTTCTAATAAGATGTCAGAAGCACACCTATACAGTGTGGTGTGTCTCCCCTTGTGATAGTGCACATATATGGGAATGTTTGTCAAGCATCCTGGGACCCAAGGTTCACAATCTGTGAAGGGGGAGCACTGGTTTGAGAACCACAACTTAGGTAGTGTCCTTTGTCTTTGGAGAAAGAGAGAGAGAGAGAGAGAGAGAGAGAGAAAGAGAGAGAGAGGGAGAGAGAGAAAGTCATTGTTGTGTACAACAGTGAGGGCTGGGCAAACCAAACCCAGGAACCAGAGAACTCAATCCAGGTATTCCAGGGAAGTGGCAGGGAGAAAACTGTTTCATTTTTTTTTAGCTTTAGTTAAATATGAATCACATACCATACCACTCATTTAAAGTGTACGATCTTAGTATGATTATGGAGTTATGCAAACCTTACCATAATCAATTCTAGAATATTGTCACCTCAATAAAGGGAAACTCAATAATCATTAGTAGTCACTCTTCGTTTCTTCTTCCTACCCCACACTGTTCTGTCCCTCCCGCCCATGTGTGTCTGGCAGTCACTTATTTCTTTTCTGTCCCTATGTATTTGTCTATTCTGGACACACATTTTCCATATTCCTCCTATATAAATGTAATTATATATCCTTTGTCTAACTTTCTCCCTTCCCCTGCCAGACAACAGTTTTTAAAATTTCTTCTAGCCCTTCTTTTTAAATATTTTTTAAAAATTAATTTTATTTGAAAGAGAGATACGTACAGAAACAGTGAGACAGAGAGATATCATATCCACTGGCTAGTCCATTTCTCAAATTCCTGTAACAGCTAGGGAAGCCAAGAGCCAGAAACTCAATCCGAGTCTCCTATATGGGTGGCAGTGACACAAATACTTGGGCCATAACCTGATGTCATTTCACGGTGTGCATTAACCGGAAGCTGGATGGGAAGTAGAGCCAGAGTTTTAATCAGGTATTCTAATATGGGGTGTGGGTATCCTAAGAAGTGTCTTAACCACTGTAGCAGACGTGTGCTCCCTTCCATTTCTTCTTTAACTAGTTCATGATATTTGCTTTTCCTAAGAAGGATAGAATTTTGCTGCCTTACTTGACAATCTCTTCTTGTTTTGCTTTACTTGATCTTGCTATTCTAATAACAACTATACTTTTTCATCTTCTAGCTATGCTTTTGCTTGGTACGCCTCTCCCTCATCTTTTCCACACTGCTTAACTTGATTAGCATGTGATTCATTACGTTCTGTAGACAAAAACTGTACTGTGTGTATATGTATACTACTGTTGCTGCAAAGTTTAATTCAACTTTGATTCTTTTGTGGCAATTCATAGAACTAGGGGTAGCAACACGTTAACATGTTAACGGGAACTGTGGTCAACCCACTGTGCTGAGGAACACCAGACTCCATTACTTCCATCAGACTGTGTTTTGGTACCCATTATCCAACTTCCCTCCAACCTATTCCTCCATGCTTCCTAGCCTGTAATAATCACTATTCTGAATTCAGATCAACTATATTTTATCTCCTACATATGGGGGAGAACATACGGTATTTGTCTTTGGCTTTTTGCAGTTAAGATAATCATTTCCAGTTCCATTCATTTTAGCAAATGATGGGATTTCATTCTTTTTTATGGCTAAATAGTATTCATGTGTGTGTGTGTGGACTACCTTTTCTTTATCCATAATCTGTTGATGAACACTAGGTTGATTGCAGTTCTTGGCTATTGTGAATAGTGCTTCAATGAACACAGGTGTGCAGGTATCTATTTCAAATACTGATTTCAGTTCCTTCATATATATATGATCTCCAGAAATGGGGCAGCTGGGTCCATTTGTAAATCTATTTTTAATTCCCTGAAGAACTTCCATACTGCTGTCTACAGTGACTGTGGTACACTGCATACCCACCGTTGTATAAGAATCTCCTTTTCTCTACATCATTGCTGACAATCATTATTTGTTTTTTTTGTCTTTTTGATAATAGCTGTGCTAACTGGAGTAGAATAATATCTCATTGTGGTTTTGAATTACATTTCTCTGATGACTAGTGATGTTGAGCATTTTTGCACATAGCTTTTTACCATCCATATTTCCTTTTTTGAGAAACTTTTGTTCAGATGTGTTGATTATTTCTTAACCAGATTGATTCTTTGTTGTTGAGATTTTTTTCATTCCTTATATAGTCTGATATTAATTGTAGCAGTGAGCAGTTTGCAAATATTTTCTCCCATTCTGCGAGTTGTCTCTTCATTCTATTGCTTGTTTCATCCACAGTACAGAAGCTTCTTAGTTTAATATAATCTCATTAATGTATTTTTGCTTTTTTGCCTATGCTTTTGTTATCTTGTCTAAAATGTTGTTGCCTATACTGATATGTTGAAGTGTTTCCCTTATATTTTCTCCTAGTAGTTTAATAGTTTCAGGTTTTACATTTAGATCATTGATCCCCATTTTGAGTTTATCTTCCTATGATCTGAGGTGGGAAGGGTTGTCTGGTTGAAGAGGCTGTCCTTTCTCCAGGTTATGTTTTTTGGTGTCTTTGTTAAAGATTACTTGATTATAGATGTGTGGATTAATTTCTGAAGTCATCATTCTATTCCATTCTGTTGGTTTAAGTATCTGTTTTTATGCCAGTACCAGGTCATTTTGTTTATAATAGCTCTGTAGTAAGTCTTAAAATTTAGTATGGTGGTGCCTCCAGCTTTATTTTTTTGCTTAGGATCGTTTTGACTATTCAAGGTCTTTTGTACTTCCATATGAATTTTTAAGATTCTTTTACATTCTGTGAAGAATGTCATTGGTATTTTGATGTAGATTGTGTTGAACCTCTAACTCACTTTGGTAATATTGACATTTAATGATATTGATTCTTCTAAACCATGAGCATGGAAAGTCTTCCCATTTTTTGGATCTTGTTTAATTTCTTTCATGTCTGTTTTGTAATTTTTCATTGTACAGGTCTTTCTCATCCTTGGTTAAATTTATTCCAACGTATTTTTGTAGCTATTGCAAATGGAATTGCTCTTATAAATTCTATCTCAGCAAGTTTGTTATTGGTGAATAAAAATGCTATTGATTTTGCATGTTGATCTTGCGCTTATGTTGCAGGTCTTTACGTTCCATACATAGCAGAATATGTAAGAACCATGTCTTCAATATTAGAATGGTGGTAGACCAGTTACAGATTGCACAGTCTAAAAAGCTAGGCTTTGTGTTTATGATGCCATCATTTGCATTCTATGTAAAATGTTAAATGTGTGAGATTTATTCTGACAGCAGAGAAAGAATTGATAGGATTTAACTGTAATACTTTACTAATCTATTTACTCATTGGTTTCAACAAATTATGTATTGTCTTTTAATTGATATGTTTATTTGGATTCTGCTGTTTTGTCTTTGATATCAAACCCATGTATCAGTAGATGAGAAGGGGCTGTACAGCTCAGGCTTTGAACACAGAATGCCTGTCTTTATATCTTGTCCAGTCCCTTTTCTAGGCATACTGCAAATTTAATTTGTCTAAAGTATCTGAGCCTCTGTTTTTCCATAGGTAAAAGATGAGAAATGATAGCACCCACCACATAGAGTTATACTGAGGAATAAATAAGTTACTGCATAAAAAACCAATTAACACAATGCCTGGCATATGAAAAATACTCACTAAATGTTAATGTCTACTATTATCATTATTGGTATTATTATAGTTGTTGTTATCTTTCTTTACAGTGGTGCCTAACATTCTCTTTTTATAAGAAATGTTTGGTAACTTCTCCTTTAATATCAGCAAGTGAAAATTAAAGATGTATAACCTATATTACATAAATTTGAAAAAATATGGTATTGTTCTTTAATGGTAATATAAACAAAATCATCCAGGGCTATGATGTGTGGGCACTGTGTCAAGGTCACTGCTAACCTAATGTTCATAGACTCACTGAAAAAACTCATGAGACTCATCCAGTATTTGTATTCATGGTGAAAAGTTATTGTAGAGTCACCATGAGAACATGCAGCCAAATCAAAACGGAAAAGACGCAGAATCTGGAGGAATTTTTGTGCAGGCTTCTTTGTTCTTTCTCCTGTACACGATGGGTCACACAGAGCACATTCTTTCCCTACCGACAAAAATGCGACAACACATATGCAATGTGCTGCCTAGGAAAGCCCTTCAGTCACTCAGTGCCCGGAGTTTTTGCTGGGGGCTGGTCACGTAGGCACCCTCTGCCTATTAGTTACCAAAATTGTAGATTTCCAGAAAAAACCTGAAGGTATTTAGCTTACATTCCATTGTTTGCAAAGTATAGGGATACTGAGCCTTACTTTTCGGTCAGCTGTTTCCTGGAACCTTTCAGGGAGCCAAGTTTCTCAGATGCTGGCCAATGGTTGATCTGACACAGACCTCTCTAAGGATGAGAGTCTCAGGGGCCTGCTGCATTAACCATTTCGTGCACAACCACATTGCACAAACCCAGAATGCTTCCTTTACGCAAATAAAGTGTGAATGAAACTCCTTAGAGTTGGGCAATATGTCAGTTCCAAAGGAATTCGAATTTCAATATATAAATGCTTGCTGTGTCTAAACTAGAAGATACAAGCAGAGAATTCGATGCTTGTGTCAACACGCAGTACCCCTGTGTTTGATACAAATGTGGAATGATACAGGTGTGTTATATAGACAAGTCAAATACCACGAATCTTGTTGCCCTGGTGTTGTGATTTTCCAAAATGTCAAATCTTTATGAAGTAGTACAGAATATAGTGTAATCTTCTCCCAGTTCACACAGTAGTCATTACCCTGGAAAACGTGGTACATATTAAAGCCATATTATGGAGGATTTGAGAGGGTATCTGGTGGTCCAACTGATCTTTATACAGAATTTCCATCAATTCTCCAATGTTTAGCTCTACCAAATACCCCCACCTATACGAGTAATCCTAATTGATGTGTCTTCATGTTTGGTGCCACAAATCAGCTTCTGTAGTATTGATATCCTTCTTACAGACAAGTTGATTTGAGCTTTTTCTGCTGAGGCTAGTCATCAATCATACGTCCATTTCCTTTCTAATTTCTGTCATTTTCTTGACAGCTATTGTATGAAGTTATATCCTCACACATTCTCTGACTTTTTAATGTGTATATTCTGTAATTTCTACACTATCATTTTAAAGAAGTTTCAGGAAGAAGTAAAGATAACTATGTATTTACATGCCTTCATGTTTAACTGGAAGTGAATATGAGCATATTCATATACTGACTAGAGGGAATTAGTGGAGTGGAAATAGGTGAAGATTTTAGAAGGAAGAATTGATAAAGACTTGATAACTCCAGAGGGTCTGGGATATGGAGCACACACATAAAAAGATGAGCCTTTGGTAGAAGATAGATGTTGTGGGGCTGGCTCTGTGGTGCAGCAAGTTAAAGTCCTGGCCTGCAGTGCTGGCATCCAATATGGGCACAGGTTTGAGTCCCGGCTGTTCCATTTTTGATCCAGCTCCCTGCTAATGTGCCTGGGAAAGCAGCAGAAGGTGACCCAAGTCCTTGGACCCCTGTACCCACATGGGAGACCAAGAGGAAGCTCTATTTCTCCTGGCTTCAGAACAGTTCAGCTCCTGCCATTGCAGCCATTCGGAGAGTGAACCAGTGGATGGAAAACTTTCTCTCTCTGCCCCTGCCACTCTGTAACTCTTTCAAATAAATAAAATAAATCTTAAAAAAAGATGCATGTTGTAACAGGAGGGTAGAAGAGAAGTGTGTGATGTATCTTTGTTAATTTGAGCATTTTTGTATTTTAGCTTTTGTCTTATCTGTGAAATGTAAGGTAAGGTGACCTGGTGACAAAGAGGGAAGGAGTCCGGCGCCATGGCTCACTTGGCTAATCCTCTGCCTGCGGGTGCCGGCACTCCGGGCTCTAGTCCTGGTTGGGGTGCCAGATTCTGTCCTGGTTGCTCCTCTTCCAGTCCAGCTCTCTGCTGTGGCCCGGGAGTGCAGTGGAGGATGGCCCAAGTGCTTGGGTCTCTGAACCCGCATGGGAGACCAGGAGAAGCACCTGGCTCCTGCCTTCGGATTGGCACAGCACTGGCCGCAATACGCTGGCTGTAGCAGCCACTTGGGGGGTGAAGCAAAGGAAAAGGAAGACCTTTCTCTCTGTCTCTCTCTCTCACTGTCTAATTCTGCCCGTCAAAAAAAAAAAAAAAAAAGAGGGAAGGAGTTGGGGATTTCTAGTTTGAGTAGAGTGGAGGAAGTTGTAAATAGCTGTTTCACAGAGTGGAGAAATAAGTTGGCAAGAGAACATAGCCTGGCTAAGTGGTGTTGAGAACTTGGGGAAGATTAGTTATTGTTTTAATGAATTAATTTGTTAGAAAGGCTAGAAAGGCCGAGAAGGGGGGGGGGGGGGAGAGTGCCTCCATCTACTGGTTTACTTCCTAATTGCCTACAATGGCTAAGGGGCCACTGCCAGAGCCAGGGACTCAGTCTAGGTTTCCCTGTATGTGGAAGGGACCCAACAGCTTGAACTATCACCACTGCCTCTTAGGGTCTGCATTAGCAGGAAGCAGTTGCCAGGAGCTGGAATCAAGAGTCAAGTCAAACCCAAGTACTTTGATGTCGGATGTGAATGTCCTAACTAGTGTCTTAATTGCTAGATCAAATACCTGCCCCACGTGAGCTTGTATATATGGTGACACCACTCTGATCTGTTGTATGACTTCTTCCAGTGGCTCCCAGATGCTACTATAGGGCTTGGTGATGCTAGGTTCACCTTACCCAAGAAGCCCTTACTATTAAGCTTTCTCCTTAGGGTGTCTTAAAATTGTTAATATAATCATGACAGGTATAAATGTCACTGCCCAAGGAGTTTAGGGTCTCCTTGCTCGGAATCATTTTTTTCATGATGGTTTAATTGAGGATGAATTTTAATATAAATTTCACAGTCTCAATTGATTCATACCTGCTAAGAGCATAGAAAGGCATGTTCTCTAGCTAGCTTTCCTCTTGAGCAGGTATTAAACTATTGCTTACTGCTTGTTTTTGTATATAAAAAAGTTTTATTGAAACAAAGCCATATTCATTCTTTTGCTTATTGTCTGTGGCTGATTTTGTCCTACATTGGCAGAATTAAATAGTTGTCAGAGCAACTAGATAGCTGGCAAAATTTAAACTACTATGCATTCCTTACTTAGATAAAATTCATGTGCTTTCCATTCTTCTGTCAAATAATACACACACACACACGTGTGTGTGTGTGTGTCTGTGAGTGTCTATGCGGGGTTAAGTTCAGAACCTCCAATGGGTCCTAAAATCCATGAATGCTCAAAGACCCCCCATAGTATTTGCATATAAACTACACTCATCCTCCCTATGCATGTCCTCCTATATACTTTAAATCATCTTTAGGTTACTTATAATATCTAAAACTGTATAAATAGCTGGTATGCTTTATTGTTTAAGGAGGAAAACATCTTTATGTGTTTAGTACAGGTTTTCTTTTACCTTTAATTTTGGAGTAGTTTTAAATTTACAAAGTGCCCATATGGGATGCCAGTGCTTCAGGCCAGGGCGTTAACTCACTGTGTCACAGCGCTGGCCCCAGTCCTTGTTTTCAATTCTTTGGGTATATGACTAGGAGTTGAATTACAGATTAACATGGTATTTCTATACCTAACTTATGGAGGTACCACCAAACTAGTTTTCATAGCAGCAGAACCTTTTTCCATTTCCAGCAGCAATGCACAAGGGTCCTGATTCCTCCACATCCTCAATAACACTTGTAGTTTTCTTTTCTTTTGATTATAGTCATCTTTGTGTGTGTGAAATGGCACTTCTGCTGTGGTTTTGATTTTCATCTCACTAGGATCAATGCTATTGATCATATTTTCATGTGCTTGTTGTCCCGTGGTAATCTTCTTTGCTTTGTGCATTCTTATACACGTTTTTGTTTTTCTATCAAAACTGAAATGGACAGGATACATATAAACAATGATGACTATAAGAAAAATCATACTGGTGGAAAATTCTGTAGTCATGTTAGCAGCTTCATATCTACCATAAGCAATATACATGGAGGTTAATTTAATGCGTGTCAGCTAAATCTTCTGTATAACTTCTCAAAAATTGGCACTCAAAGATGTAATAATAGTTATTTTGACTGTGCAGTGGACTTGGAAAGGACGACATATGTGGGGGTTTTCCATTTACCTGAGCCCATTGTATCAATTGTATGGGCTTAAAGCTGAAGAACTGTCATTTATTGGAACAAGTCTGGGAGAGGATTATGCATACAGATCTCAGCAATGGTTTTGTTGCTATTCATAATGATGCTCCTAAATTTGGGAATTCTGACAATGTGTCTGCAGAGCCACATTGTGATTTTTATGTAGGGCACTTTTGCTTTTATGGGCTATTAAAATATCCTTCCCCCAAATATTAAAATACCTCCCCCCAAATTAAACATTTTCTCCATTAAAATATTAAAAATTCTATTTATGACTCTATCGATCTAAAGATTATAAGGCTGTGTCATAACTCATATTTTCTTTTTTTAAAAAAACTTTTATTTAGTAAATATAAATTTCCAAAGTACAGCTTATGGATTACAATGGCTTCCCCCCAATAACTTCCCTCCCAACTCCCGCTCCCTCTCCCATTCCATTCACATCAAGATTCATTTTCAATTATCTTTATATACAGAAGATCAATTTAGTATATATTAAAATTTCAACAGTTTGCACCCACACAGAACATAAAGTGTAAAATACTGTTTGAGTACTAGTTATAGCATTAATTCACATTGAACAACACATTAAGGACAGAGATCCTACATGAGGAGTAAGTACACAGTGACTCCTGTTGTTGACTTAACAAATTGACACTCTTGTTTATGGCGTCAGTAATCTCCCTAGGCTCTTGTCATGAGTTGCCAAGGCTATGGAAGCCTTTTGAGTTCGCGGACATCGATCTTATTTAGACAAGGTCATAGTCAAAGTGGAAGTTCACTCCTCCCTTCAGAGAAAGGTACCTCCTTCTTTGATGACCTGTTCTTTCCACTGGGATCTCACTCACAGAGATCTTTCACTTAGGTTTTTTTTTTCCCAAGTGTCTTGGCTTTCCATGCCTAAAATACTCTCATGGGCTCTTCAGCCATATCCGAATGCCTTAAGGGCTGATTCTGAGGTCACAGTGCTGTTTAGGACATCTGCCATTCTATGAGTCTGCTGTGTATCCTGCTTCCCATGTTGGATCGTTCTCTCCCTTTTTAATTCTATCAGTTAGTATTAGCAGACACTAGTTTTGTTTATATGATCCCTTTGACTCTTAGACCTATCAGTGTGATCAATTGTGAACTGAAATTGATCACTTGGACTAGTGAGATGGCATTGGTACATGCCACCTTGATGGGATTGAATTGGAATCCCCTAGCACGTTTCTAACTCCATCATTTGGGTCAAGTCCAATTGAGCGTGTCCCAAATTGTACATCTCCTCCCTTTCTTATTCCCACTCTTATATTTAACAGAGATCACTTTTCAGTTAAACACCTAAGGATAATAATTCATATTTTCTTCTGATTTGAAAGAAGTATAAACACTGCATCAGCCTCTTAAAGTATAGACTCTGGGCATGTGTGTATTGTTTGTAGTGGATGTCAGCCTTGGATGTCTGGACATATCTCTCATGATATTGTGTAGCCTTTTGTAACTTTTTTTTATTAGAGCGAGAGAGAGACAGACAGACAGACATGCAGGCAGGGAGGGAGAGAGAACTCTTAGCCATTGGTTCACTCTCCAAATACCTGTAATGGCAAGGGTGCTGTATCTAAGAGCCCTAGACTCAATCCAGGTCTCCCCAATGTAGGTGGCAGGAACCCAATATGTGAGCTATCACCGCTGCCTCCTAGGGTCTATATTAGCAGGAGCTGGAGTCAGGAACCGGAGACAAGCACCAAAGATGCCTGCATCTTATATAGGATTCTTATATAGGATTCTTAAATATTTTTTTTTATTTGAAAAGCAGAGATTACAGAGAGAGGTAGAGCCAGAGGGGCAGAGAGGTCTTCCATACACAGGTTCACCCCAGATGACTGCAATGGCCAGAGTAAGCTGATCCGAAGCCAGGAGCCAGGAGATTCTTCCGGGTCTCCCACGTGGGTGCAGGGGCCCAAGGACTTGGGCCATCTTCTACTACTTTCCCAGGCCATAGCAGAGAGCTGGATGAGAAGTCGAGCAGCCAGGACTTGAACCGGTGCCCATATGGAATGCTGGCACTACAGGCTGGGGCTTTAACCTGCTGCACCACAGCACCGGCCCCTATATAGGATCTTCTGTATATGGCATCTGATATAGGATATAGGCATCTTAACTGCTCAACTGAATGTCTACCCCCCTTTTAATTTTTATTATTGACATATGTATCATTAACAGTTACAGTGGCTGCTTCCTATTATTAATATGCACTTTAAAACTATTTTGAAAAATCCACTTTACCTAATACAGATGATAATAAATGTGCCCTTTCCCTCAGTTTTATCATGTACTCAAGATGTGCTATTTAACTTGTTCTATTTCATTTTCATTTTCTTATTTGAGCTCTGCTTGTTACCACTTGAGCTCTCAGCTGCTTGATAACTTTCTTAGGCCGTGCTATTGGCTAGGCATAGCTGATTCTGGCTAAGTAGGTTGTATAAGGTTGAGTTTAATGTCCATTTCATCTCCACTTCCAGCACTACGGAGACGTAAGAGAGGTGGGCTGGAAAAGAAAAAAATAAGGTATCCTTACTTCTTGTATGGGTGAGGGACCTTGCAGCTTAAAGTAACCCACTCCCTAAAGTTTCATAAAGAGAATTTTGTACAGTGTTGGTATAAATAGCTTTGTACAGTGTTGATACTAGCAAGGAGAACAGACTAGCTTTGGGATGGTGTAAAAGTTGATTGTTATCTTTTTTAATGGAATAGCATCTCTTCAATTTCCCTGAGTGTTCCTTCTTGTCCCATGTCTACTTTTCCCAGTCTCATTGCTCGTTCTCATCTTCCTTCCATCACTAGCATTTTTGATTAATGATATCTTGTCTCTTTTTCCATAGGCCAGTCATCAATATCTATCCATTATCTATCTACATTCTCTCTCTCTCTCTCTCTCTCTCTCTCTCTCTCTCTCTCTCTCTCTCTCCTAGCTGTATACATAGCACTAAAGCCTGCCTTCCTTTCCTTGTACTGAAGATAATAGATCTCTTAAGAAAACTTTTTCAGAGATGATATTAAAATCAAACATAGGAGCTAACATAGAAAGCTAATTCTCTAGAGATCTTTGGTTATAGGAAAGCAGGCCACAGGATGAGTTTCAATGTTAATTTAATTTTGCTTTTAAAAAGGATTTATTTATTTGAGAGGCAGAGTTTCACACAGAGAGAGGGAGAAAGAGGTCTTCCATCTGCTGGTTCACTCCCCAGATGGCTGCAATGGCCAGAGCTGAGCTGATCCAAAGCCAGGGGCCAGGAAATTCTTCCAGGTCTCCCATGTGGGTACAGAGGCCATTTTCCACTGCTTTCCCAAGCCATTAGCAGGGAGCTGCATGGGAAGTGGAGCAGCCAGGACTCGAACCGGTTCCCATATGGGATGCCAGCACTGCAGGCGGAAGCTTAACCTACTATGCCACAGTGCCAGCCCCTAAACGTTAATTTTAAACATGAAGCTTGGAGTAGTCATTTAATCCACTGGTTAAGATGCCAATTAGGATGCACATATCCCGCATTGGATTCTTGGGTTCAACTCCTGACTCTGTCTCCCAGCTCCATCTCCTAGCTCCAGCTTCCTGCTATTGTACAATTTGGGAAGCAACAGTGATGGCTCAGTGATTGAGTTCCTGCCACCCACCTGAGCCATCACTGTTTTGAGAGACTTTGAGTTCTCAGTACCTAGCTTTGACCTCCCCACACCAGTCCCTCTCCCCCTTACCTGTTATGGACATTTAAAAAGGAGTGAGCCAGCAGATGTGAAGTTACTATCTGTCTGTATTTCTCTGCCATTCAAGTAAATAATTTAAAATTTAAAAAAATCCAGGAAGCTTAATAAAACTGGTGTCATAAAGATTCTTTTAAGGCATTGACTGCCAGTCCACTGATTGAAACTTAGGCTTTTTTTCATCATCTTAACTCCTTCTGTATTTTTATAATAGTGATATTAGCAACAATACTATTACGATCATTAGTAGCAAATTCTCATATATTTGTTTAATGCATGCCAGATTCTAACCTTTTTGCATGTATTAACTCATTTGATTCTCATAACTCTAATAAATTAAGTATTGTTTCTAACCTCATTTTATTGATGTCAGATAACTTACCAAGGTCATGAAGCATGTTTTCCTCGTGAACGGTTTTCTGTTTCAACAACTTTAAAGCATCTCAGTTTTCTTCTAGGAAATCTATTCATACTATTAGCACAAGAAAAAAATCACGAATAATAATTCAGTAAGGACATAAAAATCAAGAACTGTTTTCTTCTTATCAAGTGTGATCAGGGAAAATACACTTGGAGTTGCTTTTTGTATAACTCTCTCCTGATCACGCTGAATTCAAAATACCATATCTCATTTACTTCACCAAGGCTGTCCCTGGGGTTGATATGGTATTGTTTGGAACTTTCTAATTCCTGCCAAGTTGGGCAAATCCTTGAGCAATATCTTTTCTAAACATCACTGTTAATTAGAGTGGATCCTGGCAGAGAGGTCATTTACCAAGAAATGCTTCTCTCCAACATCCTTGAAACAGTTGTAACCCGCTTTTCCTTAGTGGGGTAGGCCAGGGTTTGAAGGCATCTTGCACATCTAACATGTTACTCCTAATCTTTCATTCCTCTTCTTAAATATAATCTGTACAAATATGAGGCCTTATGGAGATCATAGATTAATTACTAATGAACATGGAATTTGTTACAGTTAGCTATGCATAGTTTGTGTGTACATGTATACCTGTGTGTACAAGTGTGCCTTTTTGTACACACACAGTATACAAGTGTGTCCTGTGCACAAGTGGTTTGTGGTTACCACAGTCCTTCTGTAGTAAGTAAGTAGCTGAGGTCTGTGGGAAGAGGAGTGTGATTTCCATTCATGTTATTGCAAGTGCATTAATCCAGAGAAGCCTCAAAATCAATCCCTTTTTATATATAGCTTCAAGAAGCTTTCCCAGGCCTCTCTACTGACCTAATAATATTTTTGATAATGTATTTTCTTCCTTTCAGGTGGACCTAGGGAACTTTTAAAGATTGGGGCTAGGGTAAGATTTATTAGTCCATATTCAGGAATATGGCCCAGATTATGTTTGATAAATTGAGAGTGGGATTTAACTCCTAACCCTTTGGCCAAGCTACATAAGACAAAGTACAGTCAAGTTCTGAGGCAGTGGTGGTGTATTGTTTAGTTTTTTTTTTTTTTCTTTTCACTCTGTTCTCTGATAGAGGTTCAGTTTTTGGAGCCCAGTCATTGCACTAATCAACTAAGATTTGTATCATTAATACCACAAAAGGAAACCAATGGTAGATAACAAGTGCCTCTTCAGAATAAGCAGGTGCATAACTCAGTCAGTTAAGACTAGGTGAGCACAATGATGATGTGTAGAGCACACACTCTGCCTGAAGAGGGCAGTCACTCCTCAGTGACTCCCCACAGACTAAATCGCCTTGCTAGAGTGTGAGCCTGGTGCTGCAAGAACTGCTGATTTTTTTTTTAAGATACTTTAGGAACCCACATATTTGTGTGAAGTCTAACTTTTAAATGTTAGAAGTGAATTGTGACTTTAAAATATTGTATAATGTAGAGATTTGAGAATGTGCACAGCACCAAGGTTTTAAGTAATGAAAAAGTGGAAAACATATAAATGTCTATCAGTATGTTATAAATACATTCAGTAAACTACCACATAGCAATTAAGATGAATGGAGACAGATGTTTGGCTGAGCAGTTAAGCTATACCAGTCAGAATACCTGCATCCCATATTGAAATGCCTGGGTTTGAGTGCCAGTTCCACTCCCACTCCCAGCTTCTTGTATTTGCATACCTTGGGAAGCAGCAGGTGATGGCTGAAATGGTTGAGCACCTGTCAGATACTTGAGAGACCTGAATGGAGTTCCCAGCTCCTAGTTTTGGGCTGGCTCAGCCCCAGCTGTTACAGGCATTTGGAGGGTGAAACAGAGATGGGAGATCTCTGTCTCTCTTTCTGCCTTTCTTATAAAAATTAACTAATTGGGGTCGGCGCCATGGCTCAGTAGGCTAATCCTTCACCTTGCGGCGCCGGCACACTGGGTTCTAGTCCCGGTCAGGGCGCCGGATTCTGTCCCGGTTACCCCTCTTCCAGGCCAGCTCTCTGCTGTGGCCTGGGAGTGCAGTGGAGGATAGCCCAAGTGCTTGGGCCATGCACCCCACGGGAGACCAGGAGAAGCACCTGGCTCCTGGCTTTGGATCAGCACGGTGCGCTGGCCGCAGCACGCCGGCCGCAGCGGCCATTGGAGGGTGAACCAACGGCAAAGGAAGACCTTTCTCTCTGTCTCTCTCTCTGTCCACTCTGCCTGTCAAAAAATAAAAATAAAAAAATAAAAAAATTAACTAGTTGATTTTAAATGTAAAGGAACTATTATTGGAGTTGACAAATATTTTCTATAAAGGGCCAGATATTAACTAAATTCGGGCTTTGAGGTCAGATGGTCTGTGTGTCACCTCCTCAATTCTGTTGTTAGATTGTGAAAGCAGCCATGCACAGTGTGTAAACTGAGAGTGTCTGTTCTAATAAAATTTTACTTACAAAAATAAGTACAGGCTTGTTTGGGTCCAGGGGTGGTTATTGGTGAGCCTCTGAACTGAAGTAAGATCTATCAAAACATGTATAAATATCAGAAATATAGTTTGACTAAACAAAGTAAGTTGTAAAAGGATTTATATATTTTATTACCATTTGTAGAAATTTAAAGACCTAGAAAACAATATAATTCTTATATGTGTGTGTACAGGCTTGTATGAGAATGATAAATATTGAGTTCACGGTCATGATTATCTCTGGAAAAGGAGGGATGTGTACTCAGAGTGTCAATTTAATTGTAGTGTTTAATTTCTTTATAAGAATGATCTGATAGAAATATAGCCATAATGTTGATATGATTAGTACATGGGCATTGACTATTTTATTTATTTTCAAAGCCAAATTTACAGAGAGGGGGCAGACAGAGAAAGAGAGATCTTCCATCTGCTGGTTTACAACCTAGACGGTCATAAAGTCCAGGGCTGGCCCAGGCCAAAGCCAGGAGCCCAGGAACTCGATCCACCCTCCCACATGGGTGGCAGGGGCCCAAATGCTTGGGTCATCTTATGCTGCTTTCCCAGGCCATTAGCAGGGAGCTGGATCTGAAGCAGCTGGGACACGAACAGGCGCCCATATGAGGATTGCTGGCATTGCAGGCAGTGTGTTACAATGCTGGCCACAGGTGTTGGTTATTTTTTTGGCTTTCCCTATATTTATGTTTGAAATGTTTAACAAATTAAAAAAAAAGTAGTACTGTGCAAACCAATCAAGACCTGTCTACAGGCTGAATTTGACACAGGTGCCATCTACTGTTCAAGCATGCCAAGAATATCAACATAGTAGAAACTGAGGGCTCTTTTATGTCAACTGGCTGGAGTCTACTCTGCATATATCTGGAGACTTTTAATGTGATAGCAATTTATAATAGGTGATCTGGACGTTCTCCAAGATATAAGCTGGTTTCTATCAATTTATAATATTTTTCTCTCTTTATAGAATCATTGCCTAAATTCTTGACACTGTACACACATTACACTTATTTTTTTATGGCCTTCTTATCTAGTATACTTCATATTAGCTGTCTGTCCCCATTGTGGTTTCATGGACCCTTATGTAGGCTCAGCTTGTTCTGATTAGTTTTTATTGTTTCATAATCCTATTGACCACTTGCAGTCATCATGGAAGTCTTTGCTGAATGTTCCCCTGGCCATCCAACACTATCACAGAAAACCTAGAAAGCATTGTGGCTTTCTAATAATATGACGTTCCACGATCATGAAATGATCATGAAATGATCCATATATGGAGCTCCATGAGGACTGAGATTTTCTTTTATTTACTGCTGCTTCCTTAGCACCTTGTAACTGTGCTTGGCCCAGAAGAGCTGCCCAAAAACTATGCGTTTGAATAAAGGAATGGTGGTTTTCCTTTCAGCTGACATGGTTTTATGTGGTTTCAAGTGGGATGTGGGGAGGGAAACTAAAAATTCCAAGCCTGTGAGGAATTAACTCACTGTTTCACCCAAAGTTCTTTTTACTTATTACTTCAAAATAATTTGATTTACAAGTTCCCAGTGTTTCTTTTTTGATGCTTTTCATTTTAAAGGCCTACTTGTGGCTCCTTTTGTTTCTTTTTAAAAATATTTATTTATTTGAGAGGCAGAGTTACAGATAGGCACAGAGACAGAAAGATCTTCCCTCCTCTGATTCACTCTCTAAGTGGCCCCAATAGCTGCAGCTGAGCTGATCCAAAGCCAGGAGTCAGGAGCTTTCTCCAGGTCTCCCATGTGGGTGCAGGGGCCCAAGCACTTGGGCCATCTTCCACGGGTTTCCCTGGCTATCAGCAGGGAGCAGGATTAGAAATAGAACAGCTGGGAGTTGAAGCAGTGCACATATGGGATGCCAGCACCGCAAGGTGGAAGCTTAGCCTACTATGCCACAGTGCTGGCCCCATAGCTCCTTTTTTTTTTCTTTTTAAGATCTATCTATTTATTTGAAAGGCAGAATTACAGAGAGGCAGAGGCTGAGAGAGGTCTTCCATCTGCTGATTCACTCCCCAAATGGCCACAATGGCTGGAGCTGCATGGATCTGAAGCCAGGAGCCAGGAGCTTCCTCCAAGTCTCCCACATGGGTATAGGGGTCCAAGGACCTGGGCCTTCTTTTACAGCTATCCCAGGCCATAGCAGAGAGCTGGATGGGAAGAGGAGCAGCCGGGACTAGAACCAGCAGCCATTTGGGATGCTGGCACTGCAGGTCAGGGCCATCTTGTATTGCTTTCCCAAGCCATAGAAGAGAGCTGGATTGGAAGTGGAACAGCCAGGTCTCAAACCAGTGCCCATATAGGATGCTGGCATTGCAGGAGGCAGCTTTACCTGCTATGTAACAGTGCCAGCCCCAGCTTCTTTTGTTAACTGCAACTTGTTTGTGTGGTGCTATGCAAACTTTCTTTGTAATTAATTATTCTATCTGTGCTGTTGTCATTTCAGTGTCATTGCTACCCTTTATGTTACAACATACCTAGTCAGTTGGGTTACTTAAAGCCTAAAAATAAAATTGCATCTCTTTCTGGAAAAAACGTGTTATTCATATGTGTTGGGGATCTCCAAGACATTGTGCAGGTAATTTGCCATAAGAGACTCATAGGAGTCAGTATATAGTTGTACTCATGCCTATGATTTACTATAATGAAGAGATACAAAACAAAATTAACAGAGAAAAAAAAAAGGTACATGGGAGTAAAGTGTAGAGGAAACCAGGCACAAACTGCCAGGAGTCCTTTCCCAATGGAGTCATGCAAGAAAGACATACTTGATTCCTCTAGTAGTGATTGTGATAGCATGTGTAAAGTGTTGTCTCCCAGGGGAGGTTATTAGTGACTGAATGCCCAAGATTTTTATTGGTTGGTCATGAAGGCAATCTATGCCCAGCATGTGCCAAAATTCCAGACCTGCAGAAAGAAAGCAGGTCTTTAGCATCAACCGTATTATCCAGGCAGTCTTGGATGTGACTCACTTTATCAGGTCTAGAAATGTTGCAGACCTGCCCAACATCCAAATTCTTAAGACTCCAGCCAAGTGCTCAACTTCTAAGCAGCCTTTCTAAGGATAGTGGCCTTAGGCCTGCTACGTTAATTTCTTTCTGCACATCATATGAATACAGTTCTTCAAGGGTTTCCATAAGTGATTAGCCTCACGGAGTAAGGCTGTGTTAGTATATGGCCTATCCCAGTACTATTGGGATTTTCAGTGAAAGATAGAAGATGGAATCTTGTACCATCCTAATATTTGATAAGTACCAGGGTACTTCAAAAAGTTCAGGAAATGGGGAAAAAAAGATAAATTTACATTGGTACAAAGAAATGAATAAGGCATAGCCACAATTCAAGTGCTGACTGTAGCTTATCCTAGTAAAACTTTCACACACCTACTGCTTCAGATATCCTCAATATTATTACAGATAATCCCTAATCACCTTCAACATTCCAGGGATTAATTAGAGCAAAAGCAGAAAATTAAGAAATGTATAAAGTAGCAATTTTTATTTGAAGCATCCCATTGAGATTGGTTACCAGATCCAAACTTTTCACATATTTCACTGCTCCATAACTGTTCTCCAGTTTTATATTCTTCACCACAAATTAGCAGAGAATGAATAATTTATTTCAATTTTTCATTTCATAAACTTCCACAATAGTGATGCTATTTGCCTATAAAATATCTATCCTTCTCCAAATTAAAGCCACCAGGGAAAATAGTTTCATTCCTTGTAACTATTAATTGCATACTTTTCCCTTTCCCACTGTGTTTATAATACTTTATTTTCATATCTGTCTCCTACACTATACTGTATATACTTTAATACTGCGAAATATTTTATCATTTATGTTTGTATAATACCTATGAGAACATGCACTTATCAGAATTTTCTGTATATTAGTGACCTGGAATAGTGCTGTTTGTGTTCCATATCCTGTGTCAGTAACGTCTAAAACACAAACTAAGCCTTCTCAGACATCAGTCAAGTGAATAAATGCTCAATCACCATTCGAGAAATTATGTAAGAGGGGCCAGCACTGTGGTGTAGCCAGTAAAGTCGCCGCCTGCAGTGCCAGCATCCCATGTGGGCGCCAGTTAGAATTCTGGCTGCTCCACTTCTGATCCAGCTCTCTGCTATGGCCTGGGAAAGCAGCAGAAGATGCCCCAAGTCCTTGGGCCTCTGCACCCACGTGGGAGACCTGGAAGAAGCTCCTGGCTCCTGGATCGGTGCAGCTCCGGCCATTGCAGCCAATTCGGGAGTGAGCCAGTGGATGGAAGACCTCTCTCTCTCTCTCTCTCTCTCTCTCTCCTTCTCTCTCTGTGTAACTCTGACTTTCAAATAAATAAATAAATAAATAAATCTTTTTTTTTAAAAAAAAAGAAATTCTGTAAGAGAATTAGGAGCAGGGGATGATGGTGGGACGCAGAGGCCAGGGGCCCCACTCATGGGTATTATTTCAGGGCCGTCCAGACTCCTGGGCAACACTCTATCACCTTGGCCCAACTCTTTGATTCCTTTGCTCTCAGCAACCCCATCCTTTCTGCTTTTAAATTGTCACCATCTTAATCTTGTGTCCATCTTGGGCTTTTCTTTTGCTGATCAGAATGTACTTTTGGTTTCCTTTAGGATATCTATTGTCTATAATTTTTATCCTCTGACCTTGTCTCTTTTTCAAAACTGAATTTACAGTTTATTAAAATCAAGCAATCCTTACAAGCCTGAAATTGTATTCAATGACATCATGTAACTCTATTGTTCTTTATCAAACTTCAGGTAATATCTGATAAAAAAAGCACTTGAACGATATTCTAAATGTCTAGTGATTTATGAAACTTCTTAAAAAAACTCAAAATGGGATTTATTACATCTTACAGCCAGCGTACTGTAGATCTAGTTGGAAAGAGCCTGTCCAAGTAAACATAAGCATTGTATTTCATTGACTCTAAGACTCATAACTTTTTACATTTTAATATCTCTTAAATTGAAATTCATCTCATAATTTATGATCTGTCACAATAAAATTGGTGACTTTTTTCTTAATAAAACAAAAGTAATGGTGAAACTCACCATTAAAATTATCTTAGATTTAAATTAGTCATGGTTTTCTAAAGTTTGCCAAGTCAGACTGGTAACCTTCGTGTACAGAGATCTTATGTGTCTGCAGTTCCTCTTTTCTTCCCTGGTCTTCTAAAGTTGCTGCATTCTTGGATGTTAAATCAGTGTGACAAAAATCCTTCTTGCTGGCCTGTGAGTGGCTCCTGCTGTACCGGCCTCTCTCGATTATTTCAGTTAAATGTTTTTTGGATAGCTACCATGTGCCAAGCATGATGGTAAGCGCTAGAGATAGAAAGATAAAGAGAATTGGACATAGTCTTTGCTTTTTTGATTACAAACTGTTTAAAGTTCATGTTATCAGAGCCGGCATTGTGGCTCAGTTGGTTAAGCTGCCGCCTGAGACACTTGTCAACCCATTTTGGAGCATTGGTTCAAGTCCTGGCTGCTCCACTTCCCATCCAGATCCTTGCTAATATGCCTGGAACTCTGTCTATGTCTTTCTGCATTTCAAATCTAGCTATCTATTTTAAAAATAAAGAAGTTTATTTTTGGTATAAAAAAATCTATGCACAGATTTTTCATAACATACATTTTCCATGAACTTTTTGAAGACTCCTATTTAATGGATTTCAAAAATGTTTGCACTGTAATAAGCTTCTTTTAAATTTCTTTTTTCCTTCTTGTTAGCAAACTCATACATCACAATGGCTCTTTGTTTTTCTCCCCCTATTTCCTGAAATTTGCAGATACATCGGCCTAACAAATATACATCACATACACTTTTAAAGTCAGAGCTAAACAATAATCCTTCTCTAACCTCACCCCAATTGAGTAATATGTAATATGAAAATCATGTGTCTTGCTGTTTGCCACTTCATACGCCATAGTACACACCTATGGGAGGTGCTCCAAGAAAGAGGAAGTGAAACAAGTAACAACATTGCTAAGAACCATGTTGGCATGCTCAGAAATCTCGTGGTTTTTTTTTTTTTTTTTTTCCACAGGCAGAGTTAGTGAGAGAGAGACAGAGAGAAAGGTCTTCCTTTTCCGTTGGTTCACCCCCTAAATGGCCCCCACGGCCGGCGCACTGCGCTGATCAGGAGCCAGGTGCTTCCTCCTGGTCTCCCACGCTGGTACAGGGACCCAAGCACTTGGGCCATCGTCCACTGCCTTCCTGGGCCACAGGGGAGAGCTGGACTCGAAGAGGAGCAACCGGGACAGAATCCAGCGCCCCAACAGGTACTAGAACCCGGGGTGCCAGCGCTGCAGGCAGAGGATTAGCCTAGTGAGCCATGGCGCCAGCCAGAAATCTTGTGTTTTAAACTGCAAGTGTTCTTGGGATTGTGCCAAGGGTCCTTGTTGTTTTAAACAATATGAGATAGACACATCTTCAGAATGAGTATCTCTTGGTAAGGCTCTTAAAAATCTGGACATCATTGTTGTCAGCTTAATATTTTTTTTTCTTTTTACCTTCTCCTTAGATCTGACATGGAAGGCATTCATGGAAAAGTATGCCTTCCTAGACTGCATTCAATAGGAGTAGGGCTTGTCAGAGGGAAGAAGTGATTAGTCATTAATAAAATATTAATCATATTGTATCTAATTTAATAAAAGGCCATTTTAATGTCCATAAATGTAACACCAAAGAATTAAAGAAGACAGATTTCTGATTTTAAACTTTCCTATTAACAACTCACTCACTCATATGCACACATATGCATACCCACATGCCCAGCTACCCACATAATGAATACAGTAATCATTTTAGAAAAAGTTAGCTCTAATCTTAGTCAACCTTAGTAGCAGGTTTAACTTGTGGGGATGGTTTATATAAAATGTGCCAAAGATGATCCAGTTTCATAGAACTTTTAGTCAGAACCCAAGGAACTTTCTCAGGTCTCTCTGATGATTTAATTATTCTCCCTTTGGCTTATATATTTTATCCATCAGTGTCAGATTGGACCAGAATATGCTTTATTTTGAGTTCAGGGGTCATTTTTTTAGGTTGCCAGAGGGGCAGCTAAATTTTTCATTCTGTAATAAACACAGGATTATATTTGCTAATCTATATATTTCAATGATATGGATGAAACTGATATTTTCTTTGTGACTTAATATATGGTCAGCTTTTGTAAGCTCTGTGTGCAGTTGAGAAATGCAGTATTTATTATGCAACTATGAAACTTGATAATATATCTATAAAATCAACCTTATTCACTATGTAATTTAAATCTTCTATATTCTTGTTTGCTTAGCTTTATTCTTATTTGTTTGTCATGTAATGAAAGGGATGTGTTAAAATTTCTTATTGTTAGTGTGTTTTAGTGATGTCTCCTTGTATCTACTGTATTTCTGCTTTATAAAAATAGTTCTGTTATTTGATGTACAGACATTGATAGCTGTTGTGTCTTCCTTTTGATGATGGCTTTTATCATTAAAAAGTGTCCTTTGTCTCATTTAATGTTTTTTTTTTACTTTGAGTCTACTTTGATATTGATTCCATTTGCCTAAATTTTTCTTTTTTGTGTCACTTTCCTTTAACCACCTAATCTTCAGAGGGTGTTTTTGGCTTATTCTCTCCTAGAACTGATAACTTTCAAAGACCACCTTTTGAAGACTATTTAGAATGCTTTACCCAAGTTCTCTGATCTACCTTGACAGTTTCTCAGTATTTTCATACACTGTGTGAACTTTCTCTTTCTGGTGGTGATTTTAGATTAATTTTAATTTTAGGCTTTGAGCCTCTTTATTTTCTTATTAATGCACTTGTTCCACTATTTTCCTTGTACTTTGCAAAATGTGAGTAATAGCTTGCTGGGGGTTGGTGTTTATTTTCCCACTTACCAGTAATTAGATATTTGGGTGTTCTCTTTTTGTTATGTGGAGAGCATGCACTTATGGCCTTCATGTTTTCCTGATGATTCTATATTCTTTCATGGTGATTGTGTTTGGAGACTTAGATTTACATGGCCATCGTTTTGCATATAATTAAAATGCTTTGCAAATATTTTAATGGCTACATTATATTATGATAGAAAAAGGAACCACAATTTATCAAATGATTTTCCGCTTAATGAACATTTCAGTTATTTTCTTTTTTTTGTGATGACATATTTGTGTATAAGTTAATTCAAATATATGTGAGGGGGCTTCAGAAATTTCGTGGAGAATGTATATTATGAAAAAATTCTGTGTGGATTGCAAAACGTGTTTGCACCAAAATACACTTATCTTTTAGTTCCATTTCCCTTGAACTTTTTGAAGTCCCCAAGTACTTTGGGTAGATTTTCCAAAGAAGAATTACTGCCTCAAGGTTGTAAACATTATTAATAATCTTGATGTAATTTGAACCCAGGGAGAATCAGTGGGCCACAGATGGCTTTATTTTAAGCTTCTGACTAGGGTGGCCTCTACCATTTTTTTCAGATAGCACACTTCCTTCCTACATATAGATCATGAACCTGGTCTGTTATAGCTGGAAGGTACTAGTATGGCTGTTCCTGGTGTTTACAACCATCATACTATTTGTTAACTATTTAGAAATATCCCACTGCCATTGATGAAAACATTCATTATTCCATGAATGGATGTTTTGTCCACTTGGAATATACATGTGTTTTATTTAGTAATAACAAAAGGACAAATGATCTTTCCTTCAGCTACCCTTTAGTCTGGCTTATCTGGGTTTTATAATTGAAGAAGCAGGGTGAGCAAGAACCTAAAATACATCTGTCAAGGCCTTAACTGGATTAAACTAGTCAATCCTCACATTAGTCAGTACTGTCCTCATGAATTTTATCGGAGCCTGATGGGCTCATTTCTGCCCAGCCTTTCTGTTAGTCTCTTATTTTTTTCCCCCTTCTACTTGATCACTTTTATTAACCACAAATAATCAAAGCTGGTCTTACTATTCATACCTAGAATTTTCAGTCATCTATATACATGTGTACATATGTATGTTTATAATGTTAGTCACCTAATATTTTCTGAATGAATTGGGACATTCTGGTGTAATTCATAAGTTTTACTTGAATCACTGCAACTTTATAATTATTTGTTTTGTTTGTTTTGGGGGGGTCTCTTAATATAATAAAAATAAAAACTATTATGCTCTCAGCTGAGGTGGTGGTAAGAACTTTGACCAAGATATTCTCCATTATTATTTTTACTTCCATCTCCAGTGATTCTAATTTAACAAATATAAATGGAATCTACGTATTGTCATTTAAAAAAGCATCCCAGATGTTTATAGAGGCTAGATTTGTGAATTATGGTTTTAGACACTCTGACCCAATGAAGAGTAATGATATAAATAATAATGAATAGTAATGCCCAATAGCAGGCATATTTTATGGCTTCCAACCTAATATTCTAGTGTTTCACTGTTGATTGTGATTATCAGCTGATCATTTGAGACAGACATAGTGGTGTCTTAGAGGCAACTCAGACTAGCTTACAAGACTTGATGATGTATATCTTTTCTCAATTCAAGTCCATTGGCATCATGTTGACCAGTTGGAAACAGCCAAAGTGGGATTATTCATAACACAGAAATGACAAATCCTACAAATCAAGGTTGCCCTCTTCCTCGTGCTGAACTAGTCATTAATCACTTACCAGCATATCACTGTATATTATTATAAAGTTAGGGAAGTGTTCTTTTATTTCTAAACTAGGAATAATGTTCATACTTTGTTATGATTTGTATTTCATTACAGCCACTTTTCAATCATATTGACAACTACAGCAAAGTTCTAAATCTTATTTCTCAGAGTGCTTTTTCAGAGGGCTGGCTGTATTCTGATTCATCACTGGGTTTCCCTTCTATGGAACTCCGTTGACATTTTCTAGACTTAATAACTTTTCATTTGTTCTTTTGATTGAATTATAGTCAAACAGGAAATAAACTTTTTGTTTGTAAGATATTTGTGTGTGCTCTTAGAAAAAATTTTCAGGTCCAAATGTATTGGGAAAAAGGTAAATATTATTGTAATAATCACTGCTGTGGTGAACTGTGGTTTCAGAGGGAGAGTATGGGTGGAAAAGAATGCTTCCCAGTTACTAACCTAGAGGAGTAAACAGACTGCATATCTTTCAGGTAATACTCCACAAAGACTGTCTTGTCACAAAATTATATAGGAGAATTAGGCAAGGGGCCAGCATTGTGGCACAGTGGCTTAAACTACCACTTGTGATGCCAGCATCCCACTTGTGAATGCTGGTTTGACCTGGCTGCTGTGCCTCCAATCCAGCTTCCTGCGAATGTGCCTGGGAAGATCAAGTGCTTGGGTCCCTGCTACCCACATTGGAGACTTGGGGGGAGCTCCTGGCTTCTGGCTTTGGCCTGGCTCAGACCTGGCTGTTGTGACCATTTAGATCTCTCTGTTTCTCTCTCTGTCTCTGTCTCTGTCTCTCTCTCTCTTTCTCCCCCTTTCAAATGAATGAGTGAATAAATGAATTCTTATAAAAGAATTAGGCAACATAAAGTTGCAGTTGTCATTCTTTGAGAAGTAATTAGGTTGCAGAAATCATTATCTTGTCAGTTAAATGTAGACTGATATGTTTTACAATCAACTGAACTGAAATCAGTGTTGACAACCCCTTAAGAATATTAAAGATTCTGAATGGAATGCGTGGCTGGATTGCTGATGACTCTACTTTCACTGAGAATGGAATAGACCTTGAGCAGGAGCAAGATTTTACTCAGTGAAGGCTGTAATATGCTTCAGAATAAAACATTTATCAATTTACATAAGATTTTTTTTTATAATTCCAGTAGTTGAAATGTTGGGAGAAAATATCAGGTGTACAGAGAAGCTGTGAGACACTCTGTGTAGTGAGTAGCAAGCAAGAGTGCACAGTAGTGGCACCAAGTAGGGTGCCTGGTAATCTAGACATTGTTAGGGAAATATAGATTGGGTTCAAGGGAAGTAAAAGTAGAGCATCTTGTGAAATACATACCATGGAATAGATATTGTGTTTTATAGCAATTACATTGCTCCTGGTTTTTAGATCCAAGTCTATTGGCTTCTCTAATAATATAATAATGAATGCACTGGGGCCAGTGCTGTGGCACAGCGGGTTAACACCCTGGCCTGAAGTGCCGGCATCCTATATGGGCGCCGGTTCTAGTCCCAGCAGCTCCTCTTCTGATCCAGCTCTCTGCTATGGCCTGGGAAAGCAGCAGAAGATGGCCCAAGTCCTTGGGTCCCTGTACCCATGTGGGAGACCTGGAAGAATCTCGTGGCTCCTGGCTTTGGATCAGCTCAGCTTTGGCCATTGCAGCCATCTGGGGAGTAAACTAGCAGATAGAAGACTTTTCTCTTTCTCTCTACCTCTCTCTGTAATTCTATCTTTTAAATAAAAAGAAATCTAAAATAATGAATGTACACTTACAAATATTGTATCCCTAATATTAATTTTTTTGTTTCTTATGCTTTTGTGGGGGAAATTACCATACCCATTTGGTTAATAAGTACTTTAGTCTTCCAATCTCAAACCAATTAATCTAGGCCATAAGGTATGAAATTCCTTGCCTGTATCTGTAGCCATTGTTTATTCTTCTCTGTAGTCTTGGAATCATAAACATCCTTCCCCCTGATCTGGACTAATTTATTTATTTTTTGTTTTTTTGAAAGATTTATTTATTTGAAAGTCAAAGTTACACACAGAGAGAAGGAGAAACAGAGAAAGAGAAGTCTCCCATGTGCTGGTTCACTCCCCAGTTGGCCGCAATGGCCAGAGCGAGCTACAGCAATCCGAAGCCAGGAGCCAGGAGCTTCTTCCGGGTCTCCCACGCGGGTGCACGGGCCCAAGCACTTGGGCCATCTTCTACTGCTTTCCCAGGCCATAGCAGAGAGCTGGATTGGAAGTGGAGCAGCCGGGACTAGAACTGGTGCCCATATGGGATGGCGGCATTGCAGGCAGCAGCTTTACCCGCTACACCACAGCACTGGCCCCAGGACTAATTCATTTAGATGTGCTGTTGATGCTATCCTTCCTTTCTTCTTCAGGTATATTGCAGTATAAATTATCTTCTTAATCTGTATTTTAACTGTCCCATCCTTAGTGACTCTCCTCATGGCTTATGACATTCCTCACGTCTGAGTGTAAAAAAAAAAAAAATCCACTTTGACCTTACATGCCCCTTTAACTATTCTGCTCTATCCTGTTCCAGACAATCCTCTACAAAGTATAGTCTTCACCCGTAGCTTTCCAAAGTGTGACCTGGGAACCAGATGCATCAGCCTAACCAGTGAGCTTGGTGGAATTGTATAATTTCTAGCCCTACTTCATATTTACTGAATCAGAATTTACATTGTAGCAAGATCCTCAAGTGACTTCTATGCCCATTAAAGTGTCAGAACAGCTGTTCTACACTGATCCTTTCCCTCAGATTTTCACTCCTCAGTCTACTTCAGCTTCGCTTTTCCCCTTGCTTTGATAAGCATTTCTCAGTATTTCTGTTACTTGAACTCTGCTCTTTCTGACACTGAACATGACCTTGACATTCTTGTCTCCATAGATTTCTCTAACACATTATCTTCTTTCTCTTCTGCTCTCCTTCCCAGCCTCCTTCTCAGATGTCCTTTCCCTACTTATTCTTTAACCATGATGTTCCTAGAATTTGCCTACAGACTTCTCTTCATATTCTTCCTATGAGTATGCTGATGGCCCCCTCATTTCTATCTCCAGCCCAGTCTTCCTGATGCACTTCCATCTCTATCCAGAGACCTTACACATCTCTCAAAAATCCACATGTCTAAAACTGAAGCCGTTTATCTTCTTTCCACTCAGTCCATAATACCAAAACAAAGCTTAACATCCAACAAAAACGAAAATGTTCCTTTTCTGGTTTCCCTATCTTGATTGGTAACACCACTGTCAATTTAGAGTTTTACACAGAAATATGGAAGTTATCTTTGTTTTTTTCTTACCTATGAACCTCATGTTTAATCAGCCAAGTCTGATCAATTTTATCTCCTAGCTGTGTTTTTTTTAAACATTTATATTATTTATTTGAAAGAGTTACAGAGAGAGGTAGAGACAGAGAGAGAGGTCTTCCATCTGCTGGATCACTCCGCAGATGGCCACAACCTGAAGCCAGGAGCTTCTTCCAGGTCTCCCATGTGGGTGCAAGGACCCAAGGACTTGGACCATCCTCTGCTTTCCCAGGCCATAGCAGAGAGCTGTATCAGAAGTAGAGCAGCTGGGACTAGAACCAGTGCCTATATGGGATGCCAGTGCTTCAGGCCAAGGCTTTAATCCTCTGTGCCATAGCACTGGTCCCTCCAAGCTGTTTTAAAAAGCTACTCCATGCTCTGTTCTCAACTCCTGCGTTAGACTTTCATTATCTCTCATTCAGAGTATTGCTGTGATCTCCTAACTTTTCCCCCTACCTTCAAGTCTAGTTTACCCAAACTTCAGTCATTCTTAAACCATATTTATAATTTTCACGCTGTGCCTGTATACCACTTATATTGTCATTTATTGAAGTTTCAAAACAGATTTACTGGTTATTTTGCCTCACCCGAGAATGTTCCTAAAACAATTTCAAATGCTAATTATGGTTTTCTGAATGCAATTTTAAAGTAATGGTTATTTTTCCTGAGTTTACAGAGCACATTATATTATTCCTGTAATCACACAGTGCATAAATGAATATGTACTGTAAGCTCAGCTTTCTTAATAAGCAATTAGAATTGTTTTTAAAAATGCTGTTAACAATACATGTTTATGGGCTACAGTGTGACATTTCGATGCATGTGTAGAATGTGTACTGAGCAAATCAGGGCAATCCACATTTACCCTTCCTTGATATTGCTTTATGATTGCAGGCTTGGGGCTTGTTTTTCTATTTGTTCCTCTAGTTTCCCCCTGCCCACTCCCATGCTGAGTAACTCCAGGAACTTACTTCTCCAATCAAAGTCTGATTTGGTTCCCATGATCCAAACTCCCTCTATCCTCTCACACTTCCCAGGCTCCAGTAATCACAGTTTTGTTTCCAGATTGAGGGATTTTTTTTTAGCTGCCACATATGAGTAAGAACAAAAAACATAATCATTGAAATAAAAAAGTCATCCATATGCTGTAGGTTGCAAAACACTGGTATATAAGAGCTCTTGCTATTTGATACTCAGTCCCTTCCACTCATCCCTGAAAACACTGATAGCTTGCATTTCACTTATCCATAATCTGCTATCACTGAAGACACTGTTTCTGTTACTATTTTGTAGCCTAGACAGTTAGATCAACTGAAAATAAGAAAAATAAAGGGTATGATTTTGCTATCATCTATTTTCTTATTTTCTTTTATGCAGATCCAAGTCATTAGCCTATATCATTTTCCTTCTCTCTGCATAACTTTTAAAAGTATTTTTTTAATTTGAAAGAGTTATGGGGAGAGAGAGAGAGAGCGAGCAAGCTTCCATCCATTGATTCACTCCCCAAATGGCCACAATGACCAGGGCTGGGCCAGGCTTAAGCCAGGAGCCAGGAGCTTCTTTCAGGTCTCCCACGTAGGTACAGGGGCCCAAACACTTGGACCACCTTCTGCTGATTTCCCAGGCATATTAGCAGGGAGTTAGATTGGAATTGGAACAGCCAGGACATGAACCAGCACCCATATGGGATGCTGGCATTGCAGGAGATGGCTTAACCTGCTATGCCACAATTCCAGCGAAAAAACTTCTAACATTTTTTGCCAGACAGGTCTTCTAGTGACAAATCCCTCAATTATTGTTTATCTTAGAAAGTGTTTCTCCTTCACTTTTAAATAATTTTAATGGGTACAGAATTCCAAGATAGCCTTATTTTCTTTTTCTTCTATTTATTTTTTAAATATGTATGTATGTATGTATGTATGAGTATATTTGAAAGGCAACATGGAGCTGAGGGGAATGAGAGAGAGAGGGAGAGAGAGAGAGAGACAGAGACTTTGAGTTTGTCTATCCAATCACTGGTTCACTCATCAAGTGGTCGCAACAGCTAAGTCTGGGCCAGGCCAAAGCCAGCAGCTCAGAACTCCCGCTATATCTCCCACACAGGTGGCAGGGGTTCATAGTACTTGGATTATCACCTGCAACTTTCCCAGGCATGTTATCCGGGGACTGGATTGGAAGCAGAACAGCCAGGACTTGAACTGGTACTTTGATTCGGGATACTGGTGGTAGCTAAATCTGGTGCATCACAACACTGGCACATTTTAAAATTTTTGACAAATAATAATTACATATGTATATTAATGTTTTGATTTGTGTATAGATTGTAGAGAGATTCAGGCAAAATAATTAACATAACTATCACTTTTGCAACTTCATTTTTTGTGGTGAGAATATTAAAAATTATGCTTTTAGCAACCATGAAATAGATAATACATTACTATTATCTGTATTCACTATCTAGCATAATACATTACCACAGCATGTTGCTTTAATAACAACATCCCAGCCTCTAGTAACCACTGTTGTATTCTGTATTTGTGAGTTCATCTTTTTAAGATTTCACATAAAGTATTTGTCTTTCTGTGCCACACTTACTTCACTAAACATAGATTCCTTTAGGATCATCCATATTGTTGTAAAGGACTGAATTTCATTTTTTTTTAGATTTATTTTTATTTATTTGAAAGAGTTACAGAGAGAGGTAGAGACAGAGAGAGGTCTTCCATCTACTGGATCACTCCCCAGATGGCCTCAATGGAGCTGCACTGATCCAAACCAGGAGCCAGGAGCTTTCTCTGGGTCTCCCACGTGGGTGCAGGGGCCCAAGGACCTGGGCCATCTTCCACTGCTATCCCAGGCCAAAGCAGAGAGCCGGATAGGAAGAGGAGTAATCAGGACTAGAACAGGCGCCCATATGGGATGCCGGCACTTCAGGCCAGGGCTTTAACCTGCTGTGCCACAGTGCCAGCCCCTGAATTTCGTTCTTGAAGGCTGTATGCTGTGTATGTGTGTGTGTGTGTGTGTGTGTGTGTGTGAGAGAGAGAGAGAGAGAGAGAGAGAGAGAGAGAGAGAGAGAGACATGTTCCTTATCTATTCATCTGATGATGGACACATAGATTGATCTTGTCTATTGTGAATAATGCTGCGATGAACATGGAGTACCAAAGTCTCTTAGGCATACTGATTTCAATTGCTTTAGATTTATAGCTAGAAGTAGGTTTATGACCTCATACCATAATTCTATTTTTAGTTTTTTAAAGAGATTTATTTTATTTGAAAGGCATTGTTATAGAAAGAGGTTGAGACATACAGGCTGAGACACACACACACACACACAGAGAGAGAGAGAGAGAGAGAGAGAGAGAGATTACTCCCCAAATGGCTGCAATGGCCAGATCCAGGCCAGCTGATGCCAGCAGCCAGGAGCTCCATCTGGGTCTTCCTCATAGGTGACAAGGGTTGAAGTACTTGGGACATCTTCTGTTGCTTTCCCAGGTGCATTGGCAGTGAGCTGTATTGGAACTAGAGCAGCCAGGTCTTGGTCCAGTGCCCATATGGGATGCCAGCATCACAGGTAGTGGTGTATCCTGCTATGCCACAATACTGGCCCCTGTTTTTAGTTTTTCAAGGGGCATCATATTATTTTCTAAAATAGTTGTACTAAATTTACATTCCTACCAACACACACAAGAGTTCCCAACACTTATTGTCATTCATCTTTTTGATAATAGCTATTCTAACGTGTGGAATAATATCTCATTTTGGTCTCAATTTGTATTTCCCTCATGATTAGAGATGTTGAGCATTTTTTCTTATACATGTTCACCATAAATTTTTTAAGATTTATTTATTTATTTGAAAGTCAGAGTTACACAGAGAGAGAAGGTGAGTCAGAGAGAGAGAGAGAGAGAGAGAGAGAGAGAGAGAGAGAGGTCAGTCTTCCATCTGCTGCTTCACTCCCCAATTGGCTGCAATGGGCAGAGCTGTGCTGATCTGAAGCCAGGAACCAGGAGCTTCTTCCAGTTCTTCCACGTGGGTGCAGGGGCCCCAGGACCTAGGCCATCCTTTACTGCTCTCCTGCTCATAGCAGAGAGCTGGATAGGAAGTGGAACAGCTGGGACTTGAACCAGTGCCCATATAGGATGCCAGCACTACAGGCGGCAGCTTTACCCACTACGCCACAGCTCTGGCCCCTTACCATCAGTTTTTTAAATACTAATATGTAAATCTCCATTTTATCTGTAAATTCTAATCACAAATAAAACATAAAATTTAAATAAAGGCAGCATTTACAATACCGACTTCAAATATTCAGGAAAAATTTAATAAAAATATTCAATAACTATACAAATTTAGGGAATTATTGAGACAAAGATCATCTAAGTAAATAGAGAAGCATATTGAATTTGTGCTTTGGAAATTTTTATTTTTTAATAGTAAATAGAACATTAAAATTTAATACATCATATAGAAATTCAGCATGCATTCTTCCTTTTAAGTTCAAAGTACAATGCCTTATGAATATTTTTATTATACTTTTGTGATGGAAGATGACAGCAAGAATAAGGTATGAGATTTTGATTTTATTGAATATATTTTTAATATTCCAGATTTTTTGTGGCCTATTACCTTTTACTAATATTTTCTCATTAAATGACATTAAACTCTCATGATATATTATCTCCATTTCACAGATGAGGAGATTAGGCTGAAGTTCAGTTATTTCTCCAAGTTTATATAGCTAGTAAAGGGCAGAGCTGTTGGCCACTCAAGGAAACTTTTTTTTTTGAAAAATACCTGTTCAGATTTTTACCCAGTTTTAAATTGAGTTGTTTCCTTGCTATTGAGCTGTTTGAATTCCTTATATATTTTGAATATTAGCCCTTGTCAGATGTACTCTTTGCAGATATTATCTCCTAATCCATGAGTTGTCTGATCACTACATTGTTTCCATTGAAGCACAGAAGTTTTTTTACTTTAATGCACTCTCATATAGCTCTTTTTGCCTTTGTTCCTGGTACTTTTGGAGTCCTATTCAAGAAATCATTGCCCAGACTGATGGCATGCAGGATTTCTTCTGTTTTCTTCTAGAAGTTTCGTAGTTCTGGATCTTTAATCCATTTTGTGTTGATTTTTGTGGGTATGAAATAAGGATCTAATTTTCTTCTTCTTTGTGTGGATAGGCTATATTCCCAACACGATTTATTGGAGAGAAGGTGTTTTCTCATTTGTGTGTTATGGAAACCTATGTTGAAAAATCAATTGATAATAAATACTTGGTTTTATTTCTGAGCTTTCTTTCCTGTCCCACTGGTCAATATGCCTGTTTTTTATGCCAGTGTCATGCTGTTTAATTACAATAGCTTTGTAATATATTTTTTAAAGATTTTTTGTTTTTATTTATTTGAAAGATAGAGTTACAGAGAGAGGCAGAGAGAAAGAGACAGAAGTCTTCCATCCGCTGGTTCACTCCCCAGATGGCCACAAAGGCCAGAGCTGCGCCGATCCAAAGCCAGGAGCCAGGAACTTCCTCCGTGTCTCCCAATGGGGTGCAGGGGCCCAAGGACTTGGGCCATCCTCTACTGCTTTTCCAGGCCATAGCAGAGAGCTGGATGGGAAGAGAAGCAGCCAGGACTAGAACCGGCGTCCATATGGGATGCTGGCGCTTCAGGCCAGCTGTGCCACAGCGTCGGCCCCTGTAATGTATTTTGAAACCAGAGAGTGTGATACCTTTCAACTTTCTGTTTTATTTCTTTTTGTTCAAGATTGCCTTGGTTATTTGAGGTCTTTTGTGGTTCCATAAGAATTTTAGGGTTGTTTTTACATTTATGTGATAAATCCCAAATGGAATTTTGATAGAATTTGCACTGAATCTCTAGCTTGTTTTCAGTAGTGTGGATATTTTAACAATATTAGCCCATGAAAATTCAATATCTTTCCATTTATTTGTGTCATCTTCAATTTATCTGATCAAAGTATTTTATAGTTTTCATTGTACAGATCTTTCAGTTCCTGGATTAAATTTACTCCTAAGTATTTTATTTTTTATACTGCTGTAAATGAAATTGTTCTCTTAATTTTTTTGTCAGATATTTTGTTGTTACTGTATAAAAACATTGTTGGGTTTTTGTTGTTGTTGTTGTTGTTGTTGATTTTGTACCCTACAACTGTACTGAGTTCATTTATCAATTCTGACAGTTTGCTGGTGGGCTCTTTAGAGTTTTCTATATCTCAAATCATATCATCAGCAAACAGCAAGGTTAACCTCTTCACTTCTATGTGGATGCCTTTTATTTATTTCCTTGCCTATTGCTCTGGCTTTGACTTCTAGTACAACATTGAATAGAAGCAGTAAAAATTGGTGTTCTTGTCTTGTTCTTGATCTTAGAGGAAAACTCTTCAATTTGTTGAGAATTTTTTATCATGATAGTATATTGAATTTTAATTTTTAATTTTTTTAAAATTGCAGAAAAATATTGGATGGAGAGAGGGAGAGAGGAAGAAAGGGAGAGGAGGGGAGGGAGGGAGGGAGGGAGGGAGAGGAGGGGAGGGAGGGAGGGAGGGAGGGAGGGAGAGAGAGAGAGAGAGAGAGAGAGTCTTCCATGTGCTGTGTGCACTCCTCAAATGGCTGCAACTGCTGGAGCTGGGCAAATCCAGAGCCAGGAAGCCAGGAGCTTCTTCTGGGTCTCCCATGCAGATACAGGGGCCCAAGGACTGGGGCCATCTTCTACTGCTTTGCCAGGCCATCAGCAGGAAGCTGGATCAGAAGTAGAGCAGCCAGGACTTGAACCAGTGCCCATATGGGATGCTGGCACTGCAGGTGGCAGCTTAACCTGCTACGCCACAGCCCTGGCCCAAAAATTTACCTTTTAATTTTTGCTTTGACAAGTGACTGTTAAGGAGCATGTTGTTTAGATTCTGCATATTTGTGAGTTTTCCAAGATTATTCTTATTATTGCTTTCTCGTTTCATGTTATTGTGTGCAGAAAAGATACTTGATTTGAATCTTAAATTTGTTTAACTTGTTTTGTGTCTTAACATATGATTTATTGTAGAGAATGTTCCAAATGCACTTGAGAAGAATGTGTATTCTATTATTGAATAAAATGTTTTATAAATATCTTTTATGTCTGTTTATTCTAAAGTGTAGTTGAAGTCTAATGTTTCCTTATTGTTGTTGTTGGTTTTTTTTTTTTTTAAATATTTGTGAGGCAGAGAGACAGATTTTCAGGGATAGCTCCCCTGCACTGGTTCATTCTCTAAGTGCCTGCAACAGCTGAGGCCAACGCTGAGAGCTGGAAACTCAATCATGCCTTCCATGTGGATGGCAGGACTCAATTACTTGAGCCAATGCTATTCATAGTGTGTGTTAGTAGGACCCTGGACTCAGAAGCCAGAATTGGATATGAAACCCAGGTATTCATAGTCTGAGCATGTTAAGTAGTAGGCTAAACACTTGCCCCTTCTTCTTTGTTTTCTAACTAGATGATCCATCCAGTGTTAAAAATGGGGTATTGAAGTATCCTACTATTGCTGCATTGGAGTCCATCGCTTTACATCTGCTAATGTTTGCATTATAGTTTTAATTCTTCTAATGCTGGGGAGTTATGTATATATTTATAATTGTTATAAGTTCTTGTTGAATTGGTACCCCTTATTATTCTATAATGATTTATGTGGTCTTTTTTAAAGTTTTTGTCTTAAATTCTCATTTTGTCTTATATAAACAAAACTACCCCCAATCTTTTTTTTTTTCCAATTGCTTGCAATTTCTTTTTCCATCCCTTCCTTTTCAATCTATTTGTGTCATGAGAGGTGAAGAGAATTTCTTGTAGGCAACATATTCTTGAGGTTTTTTAAAAATCCATCTAGCCACTTGATGACTTTTGAGTAAATAATTTAATCCATTTATTTTCAAAGTACTGATGCTTCTTGACTTACAGTGGGCCTACACCCATCTTACATTGAAAATATCGTAAGTCAAAAGTGCATTTAATATTCCTTACAAAACTACAGCTTAGCAGTGTAGTGTGCTGTCTAGTTGTGGCTATTTATACTCATGATTGGGTGGCTGATTGGGAGCTGCCACTCACTGCTGCTGCCACCAAGTATGAGACAGTATCATCCTGCGTGTTGCTAGCCCAGGAAATGATCAATATTGAAAATTTTAAATATCTACGAATGTATATCGCATTCATACCATTGTAAACTTAAAAAGTTGTTAAGCCATTTTAAATTAGGGACTATCCTTAATTATTGTTAAGTAAGGACTTACTATCGCTATTTTTGTTCATTGTTTTCGGTTCACCTATAGATTCTTCCTTCCTCTCTTCCTCTCTTGCCATCTTCCTTTGTGGTTTGATGACTTTCTTTTTTTTCCTTTTTTTTTTTCCACAGGCAGAGTGGACAGTGAGAGACAGACAGAGAGAAAGGTCTTCCTTTTGCTGTTGGTTCACCCTCCAATGGCCGCCGCGGTAGGCGCGCTGCGGCCGGCGCACCACGCTGATCCGATGGTCTCCCATGGGGTGCAGGGCCCAAGGACTTGGGCCATCCTCCACTGCACTCCCTGGCCACAGCAGAGAGCTGGCCTGGAAGAGGGGCAACCGGGACAGGATCGGTGCCCTGACCGGGACTAGAACCCGGTGTGCCGGTGCCGCAAGGTGGAGGATTAGCCTAGTGATCCGCGGCACTGGCCTTTTTTTTTTCCTTTTTTAAAATTTTTTATTTGACAGGTAGAGTTATAGAGAGTGAGAGGGAGAGACAGAGAGAAAGGTCTTCCTTCTGTTGGTTCACTCCCCAAATGGCTACTATGGCCAGCGCTGCGCCAATCCAAAGCCAGGAGCCAGGTGCTTCTTCCTGGTCTCTCATGCGGGTGCAGGGCCCAAGCACTTGGGCCATCCTCCACTGCCCTCCCAGGCCACAGCAGAGAGCTGGACTGGAAGAGGAGCAGCCGGGACTAGAACCTGGCGCCCATATGGGATGCCGGTGCTGCAGGCAGAGGATTAACCAAGTGCTGGATGGATTTTTTTTTGCTGTATACCCTGCTTCTTTTTCCTCTTTGCTTCTTGAATCTGTGGTTTGATTTTTTATGATTAATTTTCAGAAATTCTGTCATTATTACTACAAATATTTCCTCTTTTCCCAGTTATTTTTCCTCTCCTAATAATCCCATCACATATATGTCCCACAGTTCTCAGATATTCTGTTATTTTTTTTTCTTTCTTCTTTTTTTTTCTTTGCATTTCTGTTTTGGAACTTTTATTGAGAGATCTTCAGATGCATTGATTGCTTCCTCAGCTGTGTGCAGTCTACTGATGAGCTCATCAAACACATTCTTCACTTCTCTTACAGTGTTTTAGTTTCTAGAGTTTGTTTTTGATTCTTAGAGTTTTCATCTCTCCTTATATTTTCTGTCTCCTATTTTATGTTGTCATTTTATTTATTATAGCCCTTAACATATGAATCATATTTGTTTTAAATTGCTAGATTGATAGTTCCAACATCTCTGTCATATCTGACTCTCATTCTGATATTTGCTGTGCCTCTGCAAACTGTTTTCTGTCTTCCAGTATACCTTTTAATTATTTGTTGCAAGCCAGACATGATAAAATAGATAAAAGGGACTGAAGTACATAGGTCTTTAGTGTGACATGTTATGTTTTATCTGCCTAGGGTATCACTTCTGTTTACCATTTGTTGTAACTGTAGGTGATAAAAGTTAAACTTCTTCCTAGTTTCCTTGTTTTTATCTCTTTTGAGACTTCTTAAATATTTATCATCTGAGAAGCATAGTTCTTTTAGTCATATTTCCTTGTTATTATAAGGAAGCTCTACTGATGTAGAGATAAGATGGCGGGAGGGGTGTGTCAGTCCTCCTGTGATTATGACCTTGTCTTTTAGTGAGATGTGCCGTTGCCCTGTGATCTCTCAGTTTTGTTTTGATTTTCCCCACCTCGCTGGGTCTAGAGTTGACTATTTCCTTTCACCTAGGTAATGTAGTTTCTGATAACACTATAGTAAGTTGGGGGTTGGGAAAAATAGTTTCTCTTTAGGGTAGGCCTTACTAAAGAGAACACAAGGCTCAAGGGTGTGCTTTAAAATGGCTACTTGCTTGCTTTCTGTCCCTCCTTGAAGCATGGAAGCATGAAGGGATTTCTCAGATTTTTATTGTGAGAATCTAAAAGAGCTCTTGAAGCTAAAATTTACAAAAGTGTGGGAATCCCCCAACACTATACCATTCCCCTGGAATTTTTAACCCTCAAATTTATATGTATTGAGCCACTAACAGTTTGTCTATTATGAATTAGGTTTTCCTCTTGGGGCAACTGGTTCCCAAGCGGTTTTCTGCTCCCTTGCTTCTGCTCCAGTATGTTTTGATTCTCTGTATCTTCTGCTTCCTCAGCTTTGGGGGCAGTAGTTTGGTGTATGACCTCAGTTTGCTGATGGATCAAGGGAGAGTTGATTTTCAGTTTATTCAGCTTTTTTCTTCTGTGAATGGGACAGATGACTTCCAAGGTCCTCACATGCCAGACCAGAATGCAAGGGAAACACCCGAGAACTCCATTTTGTAATGTTCTGGTTTCTTAAAAACTGGAAAGCTTTTAAAAAGTCCCAAGTTTTCAATTCTGCAAATATTTTGTTGATATAATGTTTATTGCAGAGTTATCAAAAGTGATATATCCATTACTCAAGTTAAATCTTATCAGCGTCTTACACATACATAATGAGACACAATGGGATCATGTACTTTTCTTTTGAAAGGTCCTAAAAATTAACTTTTCTTTCTTATTTACTTTTCTCAATAGATCCCAAATGCCCAGGAGATGTCGATTTTCATAATAGTGACTGGGACATTAAGACAATCACCAGCTCCTTGAAATTCTACCTCAGGTATGCCTGCTTTAATTTGGGACTTTGATTTTCATGCTTGATTAAATGTGTCTGAGTGCTGGGTGGAATTAATATGGTCATAGTTTCAGGAGGTTAAATATGATTGGTAAAGAAAAAGAATGAAGAGAATTTCTGTTGAAGAAGAATTCATTGTCAGACTTTTACTGAATCTGAGAATTTAAGCAAAGGGAGCATATAAATTATTATTTAAAAAATCTTTTAAGCTATTTTAAAAATCATACATTTGAAATATTTGAAGTTTTGCGCTTTAAAGATAGATTGTCATAATGGGTTCACTAAGTAAAATCATGACTTTTTACAATTCAGCATTGTTAACATGTTTTAGTGGATTACAAAAATTTGGAGACATCAAATTGCATTTGGAAAAAAATAGCATGTGTTGGAGTGTGTATGTGCTTGTGATATCATGCCTTAATCTATATAATGGAAATAAAGACAAGAAAACACAACCATAAAAAATTTTGGAGGTAAATGAAGTGGCAGCAGTATGAAAAAATTTAACATACCAGAAAATTTGGGGATGCACAATGATGATGAATGTATTGTTCAGTTTGTTGGTAAAATTTTATATTATGCAAAAAATGTTTGAGGCATATATTACATATATATACACATAATGTGCATATTTTATACCCATTCATTTCTTAGCATTTTCTGTGTCCCATAGTAGGTACCATATTTTGTATAAAAATGTCTTATTTTCAATTGATGTGCTCGTTAGGCATTAAGATACTTAAATGCAATATTACTAATCTAAAAATAGATTGAGTCTCAGATATTACTGTTAAACAGCTTTCTGCTATAGTATTATCTTAGTTTTATGTAAACACAAATGTTCTTTTTACTGGTAGTATTCATGATGCGTTTGCTAAAGAACAAAGGAACAATTATTAGAGGGTTTTTTCTTTGCCAGGCCCTGTGCTAGTTGCTCATACAGACAGTACCATTGTCTCTTCTCTCCTAATAACTGTACTGTAGGTGCCATTATACTCATTTTACAGATGAGGAAACTGAGATGCACCTCTTGCCCCACTAAGTAATATTCGTAGTCATAGCTAGTGTTATTTGAACCTAACTGTCTCTGACATCTTCTTCCCCTACATCCAAGGACTTTGCTTGGGCAATTTAGTGAAGACAGGGAACAATTTAGAAGACTGAGGATAATGAGAATTGTGGGAGCAAGTGATTCTGTGTCTCTCGTCTCCTTCAAAGGAGTAAAAAAATTCAACTATGTATGTAAGTTAAGGCCTTTCTCACATTACTTCATTCGTACCTCATCTTGTAATAAACAAGGTAGACCTTTTGTGAAAGATAGGAAGATTGTGCCCAAAACTGTGAGTGGGCAACATCCCCAATAAGGGATGTTTTTCCCTGAGATACTCATGCATGGAGCTTGGCTGTAAACTGACAGTCAACACTTTAGATTTCTCTGGGATATCAGTGTTTTCAGAGTGGGTGTCTGTTTGTGTTTTAAGTACCTAAATCACTCCTTGTCTTCAACATTTCCAGAAAGTACTCAAAAAATCATATCCTCTGTCTCCTGCCTCTTTAACCTTTCTCATTAAGCTGATTCTTGGGGTAAGCCTTTAATCTAAATGGTTAAGATGTCAGTTAAGATGCCTGAATTCCACATTGGTATATCTGGGTTTGATTCCTGACTCAAACTCCTACTCTTGCTTACTCTAGCTTCCTGCTAATGTAGACTAATGCTGATATGGGAGGTAGCAATAATTGCTCAAGTAGTCAGGTTCCTGCCAGCCACTTGGGAGACCTGGATTCAGTTCCCAGCTCCCAAACTTTGGCATGGCCCAGCTTTGGTTGTTATGGGAATTTGGAATGAACCACTGGCTAGAGATCCATCTCTCTCTCTCTCTCTGCCTCTGAAATAAGAAAATAAGTAAATATTCAAATAAAAACTGGTTCTTTTCTCTCCATATATAAATATGCCCCAGAATTACATACCTCTAAATCACTAAATCATTCAATAAAAATTTCCTGAGTACCAACCTCCTTTATGCCAAACTGGATGCTAAGCAGTAGGCATGTAGTTGTAAGGAGATATAGTCTCTGACTTTAAAGAAATTATGGTCTAATAGGGACTGGGGTGGGGGTGTGAACAGAAAGAGGACAATAACCTTACAGATATAACAAAATGTAATAAATGATCCAAAGCAAAGGTATGAGTGCATTTAATAGGAAGCCCTAACTAGTGGAATATTGAGTAGAGAGAATGAGGGGGAGCTCTGTAGAGGCCACATCATGCTGGACCTAATTGGACTTATTAAAAATGAGGGTCTGAATTTGTCTCTTTTTTTTGACAGGCAGAGTGGACAGTGAGAGAGAGAGAGAGACAGAGAGAAAGGTCTTCCTTTTTCGTTGGTTCACCCCGCAATGGCTGCTGCGGCCGGCGCACCACGCTGATCCGAAGCCAGGAGCCAGGTGTCTCTCCTGGTCTCCCATACGGGTGCAGGGCCCAAGCACTTGGGCCATCCTCCACTGAACTCCCGGGCCACAGCAGAGAGCTGGACTAGAAGAAGAACAACCGGGACAGAATCCGGTGCCCTGACCGGGACTAGAACCTGGGGTGCCGGCGCCGCAGGCGGAGGATTAGCCTAGTGAGCCGCGGTGCTGGCCTGAATTTGTCTTAAAGAGTGGAAATATATTAAAGGATTTTAAGCAGCATATTACATGATATGATTTGTGTTTTTCGGCCAGCGCCGTGGCTCACTAGGCTAATCCTCCGCCTGTGGCGCTGGCACCCCGTGTTCTAGTCCCGGTCGGGGCAGCGGATTCTGTCCCGGTTGTTCCTCTTTCAGTCCAGCTCTCTGCTGTGTCCCGGGAGTGCAGTGGAGGATGGCCCAGGTATTTGGGCCCTGCACCTGCATGGGAGACCAGAAGCACCTGGCTCTTGGCTTTGGATTGGTGCAGTGTGCCGGCCACAATGCACCTTCCTAGCGGCCATTAGGGCGGTGAACCAACGGAAAGGAAGACCTTTCTCTCTGTCTCTCTTTCTCACTGTCCACTCTGCTTGTCAAAAAAAATGATTTGTGTTTTTCATTAAAATGGTATAGAGGTTAGATTAGAGGAACACAAAACAGAGGTAAAAGGCAATGAGCAGGCTGTTGGTTTTGTGCAGGCAAGAGATGATGTTCGTGCTTAGACTCAGGGTTAACAATGGAGATTGGTAGAAATAAACACATTGAGGACATATAGGAAGTGATATTGATGAATTGGGATTGAGAAAGAGGGAGAGAAACGAAGGGTTGACATTCTTGTTTGTGGCTCATATAACCAAATGACGGTCATGAATTTATAGATTTGAGAAACACGAGAAGACTACTTTTGAGGGAGACAGTAAGTTGAGTTTTGAATAAGTCAACTTTGGCTGCCTTTTTAAAAAAATATTTATTTTATTTATTTGAAAGACAGTTACAGAGAGAAGTAGAGCCAGAGAGAGAGAGAGAGAGAGAGAGAGAGAAAGAGAGGTTTTCCATCTGCTGGTTCACTCCTCAAATGACCACAACAGCCAGAGCTAAGCTGATCCAAAGCCAGGAGCCAGGATCTTTTTCTGGATCTCCCACATGGGTACAGGGGCCCAGGCACTTGGGCCATCTTCTACTGCTTTCCCAGGCCATAGCAGAGAGTTGGATCAGAATTGGAGCAGCCAGGACTCGAACCGGTGCCCATATGGGATACCGATGCTGCAGGCCAGGGCTTTAACCCAGTGCACCACAGCGCCGGCCCCTTGGCTGCCTTTGAAGAAATTAGGACACTATGATAAGCAGGTAATTGGATATATAAGTCTGAAACTCAGTGATGAGTTCTGGGCTTGAGATAAAATCTTGGGGGTTATTGACCATATAGGTGATTTGAGTCCAGAGCTCAGGTAAGATTGTCTAGTGAGATACTTCACTGCTTCCCAAGTAAGCATTTGTAACAAGACATATGCTCCCTGCCTGTACTTGTTAATTGCTCCCCCACGCCTTTGCTGTTTACTCTTATCTCATTGTAAACTGACTCTCACTCCTTTTGTTCCCTTGAACTGCTCTTACCAAGGTCACCACTGACCCCCTCGATGTTGCACACAAAGAGAAATTGTCAGTCTTTACCTTGCTTGACCTTTTTTTGCAACATTTGAAACCAAACCATCCAGGAAACTTTGTCCTCTTGGATTTTGCTGTATCACTTGTTTTGGTTTTTCTCTTACCTCTTTAGCCACTTTCTGCAGTGCCCTTTATGGGCTGTCTGCTTGGCATTTCCTAGAGCATCATTCTCTTGTCACCAAACTAAAGGGAAGGAAAACTCATGTATTTACACTGGCCAGGAAATGAAAATGAATGGAGGAGACTATTTTCGTATTAAACACATCACATATTGGACCTGTAGTTACACGGCAGACCTTTGTTATATACAACCAGTAGAATTCGTTATTTTCACGGATAACCATGTTGGCCCAGTGGAGCTAGATTTACCCCTTTCTCAGTAGAGGTGCGAACTATCCATTTTTGTAGGGAATATCTGATTTTTCATATCTTGGTCACTGGTTCAATTCCATTTCATTTTTGAATGCTGTGCTGGACAAACAAGAAATGCCATAAGGTCTCATGAAGCCATTTGCCTGCCAGTTTGGCCCATTTCTGCCAAAGCAATGTCATCTCTTCTCATGGTTTTAACCACCCTTCTAATTTCATGATTCACATATCTGATTTTCAGAACTAGAAGGGCCCTGCACCTACTTTTTTTTCCCTTGTAGCTTTATTTATTTACTTGAAAGGCAGATTTACAGAGACCGATACAGAAAGAAAGAGATCATCCATCTGTTGGTGCACTCCCCAAATGGCTGTAATGGCTGGGGCTGGACCAGGCCCAAAGCCTGGAGCCTTGATCTCCATACAGTTCTGCCACATGAGTGCAGAGGCTCAAGTACTCAGGCTATCTTCCACTGCTTTGCCAGGCACATTAGCAGAGAGCTAGTTTGGAAGTGGAACAGCCAGGACTTGAATTGGTACTCGTATGGGATGCCAGCATTGCAGGCTACAGCTTAATCTGCTGCACCACGGTGCCAGCCCCATCCATTTCTTCATAGTTGTCTCTCCTTCTGAACCCTGACACCCCTCTGATTGAGCATCTCTACTTCCCTCCTAGTCATTTCACCTAAGCCAATTCACTTTGTCCCTTCCTGTCATACCCATTCAGTGAGGCAATTCTATCTTTAACATTTTTAAAAGCATTCTCTTCACCTTTTCTTTCTATCTCTGTTTCCACTATTTCTGTTTAGGTCTTTATTTTATCTCTTGTCTGGATTACAACAGTAATAACCATGGCAGACAGTATAGCATAGTGACCATATAGCATGGACTCTGGATATAGACTACCTGACCCTGCCACTTATTAGCTGTTTAATCATGAATGAGTTTTTAGATTCTACTGTGTCTCAGTTTCCTCATCTTTAAAGTAGAGATAACAATTTCCGTGAAGTTTATTTGATGTTATGGATGTGAATCACTTAGAACAATACAGTGTGCTATGATTATCAGTAGTAGTAGTAGTAGTAGTAGTAGTAGTAGTAGTAGTTGATTACTTCCATCCTCTGAGCCAGCTGCCATGTACTTTTATGTTAGTATCACACTTGTCCCACTGCATTGTAGGTTTTATATATGGGATCTGCTTTGACTAGACTTAATAATGAAAGTGTGGGCTATGTCGTATTCATCTGTGGATTCTCAATACCTGACATGTCGGGCACAAGTAGGTGTCCAGTCAATGTTTCTTTTTTTTTTTTTTTGACAGAGTGGACAGTGAGAGAGAGAGACAGAGAGAAAGGTCTTCCTTTTGCCGTTGGTTCACCCCTCAATGGCCGCTGCAGCTGGTGCACCACGCTGATCCGAAGCCAGGAGCCAGGTGCTTCTCCTGGTCTCCCATGGGGTGCAGGGCCCAAGCACTTGGGCCATCCTCCACTGCACTCCCGGGCCATAGCAGAGAGCTGGCCTGGAAGAGGGGCAACCGGGACAGAATCCGGCGCCCTGACCGGGACTAGAACCTGGTGTGCTGGTGCCGCTAGGCGGAGGATTAGCCTATTGAGCCGCGGTGCCGGCCTCAATGTTTCTTGACTAAATGTATTTGATCCTCATTTTTCTCTTCCATTAAATGGGAATTTGAATAATGGCTCTACCTCACCAAATACGAGGACAGAAGCAAAAGCACTTTGGAAATTCTAAGAACTATCAAATTGTAAGGGATCCATGGTAGTGTTCAGAGTGTAATCAATTTAGAATTTTGCAGAACTGATTTGTGCCTCCTTTCACTTCTGGGAGCTAATTGGAGACCTTGCTAGAAGCGTCAGCCCATACCTTCGCAGATGTTATGTTGAATTACTAGCAACTTGGATTTTCCTGACAAAACGTCAAGTGATGAGAAAAATGTATGTAGTCACAGTAAGCTGTGGGGCTCAGAAGCTTCAGCCTCACTGCCCGGATCTGAGAATCCAGGGCCTGGCTACTCCTTCCCGAAAGGAACTTACAGTCTTCATTAATTTCAGGAATCTTTCTGAACCTGTCATGACCTATAGGCTTCACAAAGAGCTGGTCTCTGCTGCCAGTAAGTATCGATGTTACTAGTTAATTGTGTTGTTCTGGTTTCTTAGTAAGGTTTATAGCAATAAGCCTAGCATGCTGCCAGAGGGAAAGTGATTGAGGGCAAAAACCCCAAAACGCATACACAGATTTCGCCCACTTCCAAAGGAGCATATGCTTGCTTTCTGTCTTAACTCAAAAGTTGTATGATTTTTTTTGCAATTCATGTTAGTTGAGTGGGTTGGAGCAAATTGGCCAACTTGAGAGATGTGACAGGTATAAAGACTGTATTACCTCTCCCATCAGAACAAGAGCAATGGCTTCCTATTACCCCGGGACAGAGCAAAATGATCACATTATAGTCACTATTTCAGCTTCCTTCAGTGCTTTGACTTTGCAATTGCATTTCCATTGTGTTGTAAATCAATGCTCCTAATCTGTTAGTTTGCACTAACAGTTGAAACATCACATTTTCCACCTGAGAAAACTGAGGGTGAGGATGGAAGGCTACATGGAAAATAAGGTGTATTGAATCACCCCAAAATTTGGCAACCGAGGAAGCATTAGAAGCTTTGACTGAGGCCACTGTGTGAATGTCTGTCCCTACCCTTTACATGACCCACATCCTGCCTTATGCCCCTGTGGTGTGCAGGAAAATATTTGGGGCATTTGACCTCATCCTGGGTCTTTGCTGAGGTAAGGGAATTTTGGTCTTCACTTCTGGGCTCTCTCACTGGTTTTTCACAGGAAACCAGAGTAGGAGTATATACTGCTCTGTGCGAGGAAGGTGGGTGGGGAAAAGTTTCCAGCTGGAAGTTTACATGGGGGACTTTAGGACAAAACTGTCCCTGGAATTTTTACTTCCTTGGAGATAGCTTGTTGTCATTTTTCTCATCTTTTTCTTACCATCTCTTCCTTTTCATCTCATTATGCCTATTCATGGTACTTCATAAAGGTCATGGGAAAATGGAGTTAAATATAAGCTTATTTTGGCACAACAAATTTGAAATCCATGAATTGTATTTTTATAATACACATTTTACGTTAGCTTTTTGAGGACCCCTTGCATTTCTTTGTTCTGTTTTTCCTCTTTGCCTTTTGTTCAATCTTTGTTTCTTGTTCTCTCTGACATTGTGTTTCTGCCTATTTATCTCCCTATCTCTTTCCATTTTTTTTGACATTCTCTGTGTCAATTTTTGTTTCATCTCAATGTATGTGTGTGTGTGTGCATATCCATATGAGAGTTTGTTCAATCCAGTTGCCCAGAGAACCAAACCATCCTTCTTGCTGTTCTCTCTCAGAGTCTGATAACCTGGACTACCGGCTGGGAGCCATCCATTCCCTGGTATATAAGCTACCAGAAAAGAACCGAGAGATGCTAGAACTTCTGATAAGACACTTGGTCAAGTAAGTAACTGATGGGTGTGTGGAAAGAGTTCCTAATAGAGGACTGGCCTGCTAGTAGTACTGTGGAGAGAGTATCTCTCAGCTTCTTAAGTTCCAGCCCCCACCTGCATCCATAATATGCTGCATACGGTCTGAGGAGGGTGACTTTGCTTTGATTCCTGTGTATCAAAGAGTTATACATTAGATTGTCTTGGTTGAAGCGTTTACCCTTCATGGCTAGAGTGGGCTGAAAGCAGCCTTTGCTGTCAGATAAACCTGGTTTTAAATCCCAGCTCCACAACTTACTTAACTGTATAATCTGAGGCAAACCTCTTTGAGTCTCTGTTTGGTCATCTGTACAACAACGAATCCTTGTAATAATGCAGAACTGTCGTGTGACTTGGAATGAATGCAGGTAAAATGCATTGCCCATAGGTGGCCCTCAAGAAATGGGAGTTGATAACATTCTGATCAACTTGCTGCCCTGGTGTGGCAGACAGAAACAGCAGTATTCCAAAGAGCAGGAAGCAAACGCTATATCCAGTAGTAGGCAAACCTGTTTTCTAGTTTCAGTTCTGCTACTGGCACACTTGGTGATCATGGGTAGATTGCTTTCCAGGCCTCTCGTGATAGATTAAATGGAAAAGAAATGTGAAAGTAAGTTGAGAAAAATTGTAATGCCTTTTAAGTTTATCTATTTATATGTAAAATATATATATATATAATATATGTATATTCCTCACAAATAAATGTGTCAGCACTCAAAAAGTATAGTTAAGATCCATTTTAATCCCATTTGGAGAGGATCTTAAATGCCTAATATTAATGCCTTAGAGAAGGTAGGGCTCCAGGCTAATGGTCCTCTTGGCCTCCCTCTGTGACAAATCCAGAGACTCTTGCCTTTGTGAAGCTCAGGTTTTCCTGTGATCTGGGATATCCTAAGATCTGATACACCTCTGACTTTATAACCCTTCTATAGCAAGTCAGCATTATAGATACAGATATGGTTAGTGATCCAAATTCACAACAAAAGGGACTTTTATATTTATTGCTACTGTTTGCAATTTGGGCTAATAGAGAACATTACGAGGCATTTTCTCTCAGGAAAGTACTTTGTGATGATCTCAGTGAAAGTACAAAATTCATCAAAGCAGCCATTTATATGTTGATTTGAAGTTACCCTAGGAGAAAGAGACTTTGGGGTCAAGTTCCAGGTCTGAAACAAATTTTCTGTGTGACCTGAAGGAAGCCCCTCTCTTGCTCTGGGCCTCAGTTTGTCATTTGTAACGTGAGGGGAGTAGACCTAGTGTTCAAAGGGCTTTTTCAGCTCTGACTTTCCAGGAGTCTCAATAGACCATAGGAGCCAAAGACTTAATTGAGTTTGTGCCTATAAGCAGAGAATGACAGTGTTCCTGTCTTCATCTAATCAGGGTGCCTGCCTCATCTAATCATTAAGCACTTGGCTTACTTCAAGAATCTTGGTCTTCAAAATGCTTAAAACAAAAGGGGATACAAACAGATGGATCACAAAAATAGAAAGGCAAATACACTTAAACATATGACAGAATGTTCAAGCATACTCAGCATAAGAAAACTGTAAAACCTACACTGAGTTACCATTTATTTATTTTAAAAAATTATTTATTTGAAAGAGTTACAGAGAGAGAGAGAATCTTCAATCTACTGGCTCACTCCCCAGATGGCTACATAGCCAGGGCTGGACCAGGCTGAAGGCTGCAGCCAGAAGCTTCTTCCAGGTCTCCCACATGGGTGGCAAGGACCTAAGCACTTGGGTCATCTTCTGCTGCTTTTTATAGGCCATCAGCAGGGAGCTGGATCAGAAGTGGAGCAGCCAGGACACAAACCAGTGCCCACATGGGATGCTGGCGTCATTGGCAGTGGCTTTACCCACTATGCCGTAATGCTGGCCCCAAGAGTTACCACTTATTAACAGATCCTAATGCTTGGCCACATTCTCCACTGAGAGGATCTGGAGAAGTAGGCTCTCTAATATATTGCTGGTGTGCATGCAGTGTAGCCCCAGAGGTGAGAAACCTAGAATATCTAACAAACCTGCATATTCAGTTACTCTTTGACCCAGTAAACCCACCTTTTTAGGTCTCTACTCTAAACATGCCTCCAAAAATGCAAAACAGCATACTCTTATGTACAAGGTTTGCCATTGCAGTATGATTTTTAATAGTTAAACTTTGGAAGCAACACAAATATTCAATAATAGGGAACTAGTTGAGTAAATAAGAGCATATTCAATAGTGTGGCATTACAAAAAAAAAAGAATGAAGGCAATCACTGTTAATGTTGTAGTGATTTACATGGTGCATGTAAAATAAACAAGCAACAACAAAAATTCAGGATGTTAAATAGAGGGTTCAGTAAGGCTTTTCTTTTTAAGAAAAAAGAGAAATGAGAATATGTAAGAATATATACATGTATTTTATTATTTTGTCAAATATGGAGCATAGTAAGATAATTTAAAAAAATACTAATGATTCCAAAAGTTAAATGTAGAGTTATCACATGACCTAGCAGTTTCACTGGTAGGTTTGCAGGTACATTCAAGATAAATGAAAATATTTCCACCCAAATACTTGTAAACAAATGTTCATAGCAACATTATTCATAGTCATCTAAAAAAATGAAACAACTCAAATGTCTATCAACTAATGAATGGATAGACAAAATGTGGTATATTCATAAAATTGAATATTATTTAGCCATAAACAAAGTACTAATACATGCTACAACATGGATGGACTTTGAAAACAATATACTATGTGAAATAATCCATTTATTAAAAATACCACAAATTGTATGATTCCACGTGTATAACATGTCCAGAATAGGTAGTTTATTGAAGCAGAAAGTAGATTAGTGACTGCTGAAGGCTGGAAAGTGGGGGTGTGAGAAAGACTAGGGAGTGACTGATAATGAGATTTCTTTATGGAGTGATGAAAATTTTTGAAATTAGATAGTGGTGACAGTTACATAACTCTGTTAATATACTAAAAACCACTGAATTGTACCCTATAAAGGGGAGAATTTTATGTTATGTGAAATATATCTCAAAAAGTTGTAAAAGTAACCTAATGAAAATGGTTATGAATGAGATAAAGATAAGAGCCAGATTCCTCTGAGTCTGTCTCCTTATACGGTTTTGGCTTTCAAGCAATTTTAATTTTTTTTACATATCCAAAAATAAAATTAAACCCAAAGGAAAATATTATAAACACTAAAATTGAACCTTTAAAGCAAGTAAATCTAATATCTATCAATTTTATAACACAGTCACATGGAGAATGCAGTTATTTCAACTAACTTGTCAACACAGCCCTCTGACTCATCATTAATGGATTATACTCCAAAAACAAGAAGGGCTGCAAAAAGTTTTCAGCATCAGGCAGTAGGTCTATTATTAGTGACAATATAATTATAATTCAGAACACACATTTCACAAGAAAGCAACAACGTAAATATATTAATGATATCAAGAATCAAGATTTATGGTATAAAACAAACAGGTACAGATACAAGATTGAAGATGTAAGAGGTGGGCCTTTGGTGCAATAGTTAAATCGCCAGTTGGAATACCCACATCCCATATCAGGGTAACTAGTTTGAGTCCCAGCTACTCCTCTTTTGACCCAGCTTCTTGTTAATGTGCACCAGGGGAAGCAGCAGGCGATGCCTCAAGTCCTTGGGTCCCAGACACCCATACAGGAGACCTGGGAGTTCTGGGCTACTGGTTTTGGCTTGGCTTAACCCTGGCTGTTGAAGGCATTTGGGTAGTGAACCTTCAGTTAGAAGACCTCTGTCCATCTCTCTCTCTCTCTCTCTCTCTCTCTCTCTCTCTCTGTGTGTGTGTGTATGTGTGTGTGTCAAATAAAATGGAAACAAAAAATAAGAGCTAAATATAGAAAAAATATGATGTTAGATTGAAAATGTCAATATGAACTTATGATTTAAAAACATTAACAGAAACAACAAAAAACTGTTTACTAAACCAGTCTTGAAGTTATTCCACCCAAAAAGGAATGAGAACACCTAGTGTTCAGTTCTTTGTTCCAAATTACATTACCTTTTCAACAGCACCAGGGATGCTTAGAGAAATGAGTAATTCCAGATGTGGGGCAAGGAAAGTATCAAGGATAAATTGTACCATGTAGAGGAGGGAGAAATCTCTTTTACCCACTGCTTAGCTGTTATGTGGGCTTCTTGGTTGGATCTAGGAACTCAATAAATATGAGAGAAAAAGCATAAAAGTTTCATTAAATTTACACATACATGGGGATCTTTTTACAAGAGAGTGAAATCTGAAGACATGATTGAAGCACGGTGCTTTTCGTACTTTTCAGATAAAGGATGATAAATTTGCGAAGGAAGAGAGGACAAAGGAACATCTGGACTAGGGTAATATATCTTAGGGATGTTATGAAGAGATATATGGAAGAGGATGTAGAAGCTACTGGAAGATAAGGGCTACTTCAAAGTTTGTTTATTCAGGTTCATTGCAGCCTCAATTACCAGTCTGTGTTGATCAAGGCTATTTTCCAGCCTTGGTATGTGAAGGACGTCCCTCCCCAAAGACTCTTTATGGCTTGCTGCATGTAGAAGATAGGCCAAATGGCTCTTTCTGAAGTTACAGTTCCTCAAGTGATTTCAGCTTGTAATAATCAATTTACCCATTCAGCACATTTTTCAATGATATGTCCTTAACTCCTTCAACCACATGGCAAGGAAAAACTGAAACAGTAACAGGGTCAGGTCGAAAGGACGCAGGAGCCTGTTTGAAAGGGCTTGATACTGATGACATTTAGGGCAACCATGACATCAAACATGATATATAATGTATTTGTAACACACTGAGTAAACAGAAAGTCACGGGAGTAGGTGGAGCAAAGAAAGCTCTTTATTACAGAAGAATGCCAGGTAATAAATGCAGGAGGAGTGATAGAATAAAAAAATCACTCATTTGTAAACTCAGTATCATTTTAGGCAGGGATAAAAACATTGGATAAAAGAGTGTCAAGGAACAGAATATTCACAATTTTATAATTGCTGTGTATTCCTTGCAGTTTGCTTATTAATTCTAAGTAGAAGAAAAGTATATCTTTACAATGAAGATATCTGGTATATGCCATTTTAAGGAATCCGTAGCATTGCTAATAATGTTACAAACTAACCTTAAGAACCTCATAATTTGGTACATTAAGAAGTACAAATATAGACTATGAAGTATTTTCCCCAAAAATGTTCATCTTCAATCAAATTATGCCTTTTAAGCTTAATGGTATGGAAAATACAGACTATTTGATAGTCTATAAGACAAATGGCTTGGGCTTCTCAAGAAAGCCAATGTCCTGGGGAAAATAGTTAGGGACACTGTTCTCCAATTGAGAGACTAAAGAAGTATAAACAAATATAGTGCAGGAACTTTGATTGGATCTAGATTTGGAATTTTTCTGTGGGCTTCTTAGAAAATTTAAATACGGACTAGATATTTGATGGTGTGGAATTATAAATTTTCTTAGGCATGAAAATGTTTGTTTTTTGGAGATGAACCCTAAAGCCTTTAGGATTGAAACAACTTAGTCTCAAATAATTCAGAAAAATATATACACAGAGAAAGGAGGCAAATGTGCCAAACTATTAATTCTTGAATTTCGGTATAGACAATATAAGTGTACATAGTACTACTGTTTCGAATTTTTCCAGTTTAATAATGGCCACAACTTGTAGGGAAGTACAAGTAAAAAATAAGCTTACTTCTAATTGGGAAATTTATACAGGAGAAGAAAATTCATGTGGTTTAAAAATGCACATAATTACCCTGCCTGCCAACTGCTGCTTTCATAATCTATAAGATGATTGTATCTGTGCTTTGTAATGTATTCCCACTGCCAGTCTGTTTTGTAGGTTAATAGTGGCAGAAACACATTGACCTCAGCCAATTTGAGGTATGTAATTATCCTGTTATTTTTGGTTGGTACCTCTCATTAGTCAGAAGTGTGAGAATGCAAGGTCTACTTCCCTGATAATCGCGTTACTAGTGGAATATCGTAATAGAAGCAAGTCTTAAGACAAATTCTGCCATTAATACAGGTATTTATTAACAAGCAGACACAAAGAGTCATACAATATGTTCTATAAACTCAATGAAGTCCTATCTCTCCTTTCAGATGTTCTATCTTTCATGAAAAGTTCTTTTAAGGCAGATGATATCACACTCGTGACAAAATTGGAGTCAGGCAATAAAATCCTATGATCTAGTGTACAATTGCAAGTTTGCTTTGCGGTCTCAGACCTGGGCTATAATCACTACAGTTAATATAATGCATATTCTTGTTTTTCCGGTTTGTCCCGTGTATGTGTGTACATGTTTTTTTCATTTTTTACCAAAATGAGTTCTTCAATCTACTTTCTTCAGTTGAATGATATCTACCTTTCTAGACTACATTAACATTCCCAGTTAACCCCCAAAGTGCCCTTCAAACTAGTATCCAATATAGGAAAACACATTATATTTAATTCTTATGTCCTTTTTTTGTCTCTTTAGATTAATATAGTCACTTTTTAATGGCACTGGCTTATCGATGAAACACAACTAGTTCTCTTACAGAATGTTACTTACTGCTTTTGTCTGCTTTCTTCATTGTATTTTTCAGCATGTTTCTCTATTTCCTGAACTTCTTGTCATGTAGAAGCTGTATGCAAAGGCTAGATGGATTCAAATGAACTAAATTTCACCTAGAATAACTCATAGGTGATATTGTCTACCTTATATTATTTCACACCTGAAGCATAATATTCATTGATTCACCATATTTGTTGATCCACCATACTGATGTTAAAATTGACCTTTGCTATGTTCTTCTACCCTGTTCATACAAGGTTGAGGGAATCTATACAATACTTAAAGTCAATCCACATATCTTGAACATATCTAGGCTAAGTGATATCTATCATCTGTTATGCTAATTAACAAAGCCTTTGATGTTGACTAGATATGAAGATGGTAGGAGCTTCTAGAAGCCCCCTCTGAATTCTAATTAGTCTTTTAAAAATACTAGTTAGCCACCCCTTCAGAATGTAAGCATGTGGTCATGATAAGAATACTACAATCAAAACTGTCATGTCCTAGAGTATACATGACAACATACATCTTCTTGTGTATGTATGTGTATGTTTATGCATAAATATACATTTTCATTTTTTACCAAAAAGAGATTATGGTGTTCTTGCAAATGTCATTATTTATAAGGGGCACTTTTCTTTTTCAAATTGTAATCTGAATTCTGGATAAATCTTAGAATCAATTGTTTCTCAAAAATCACTGTTCTTGTGTAATTATCACATCCTCTGCATGCATGAACTTGATAATAGCTGTTCATATGGTGGTTATTCCAGTTAAATTATGTTCAATGTGTTTATTTTCTATTCCAAATATCTTCTAAAACATTGCATGATGATTTGACAATGAAATTATTTTTCTTTCTTAGTGGTACCTAAAATAATACAGTCATTGCAGTTGATGGCATTGATGAAATTCAGAACATTGCATGGACTGTGTTAAAGTATTTAAAGTAAATTACAGAAAACACTGGTGGAAGAGGCCAAAGCTGTCTGCTCTTTCAAAGGGACACTGCTCAGGAAGAGGCTGTTCACTAGTGACATTGACTCTCTCTTCCTTTCATTGTCTTTTCCTTTTTAAAAAGATTTACTTTTTATTTATTTACTTGAAATGCAGAGTAAGAGAGATTGGGAGAGAGAGAGAGAGATTGGGAGAGAGACAGAGAGAAAGAGAGGGGGAGAGAGAGAATGAGAACCTTCCACTTCCATTCATTCCTGTGATAGCCACTATGACTGGGGCTGGGCCAGACCGAAGCCAGGAGCCAGGAACTCCATCTGGGTCTCTCACATGGGTGGCAGGAGCCCGAGGACTTGTGCCATCTTCCTTTACCTTTCCAAGGTCATTATCAGGGATTAGAAGCAGAGCAGCCAGAACTCAAACTGGTACTTCAATATAGGATGCCAATATTGTGAACAATAGCTTTAGAACCTGTTGCACCAAAATGCCAATCTATTTATTTTCTTTCTTTTGATGAACTTTTTATTATGTAAGATTTCAAGTGCATATCTTCAAAAATACAGGAAACAGTATAAGGAGCTTTTGTGTGCCCATCATCCAACTTCAACAAGTATGAGCATGTGACTAATCTTGTTTCATCTATATCCCCATTAATTTCTCTAAGACTTTTTATTATTTTACCCACAAATATTTGAATTTATATATTGAAAAGATGAGAATTCTTTGTAAACCTAAATAAAATAAAATCATATCTAAAAGGAAATTATAATTATTTTGTAATACTCTGTTCAAATTTCTAGTGATCTAAATATATTACAATTTTCCTCTGAATTTGGGTCCAGAATCCATCTACTCATAGAAATCTATGGTAATTTTTTTAAAAAAAGATTTATTTATTTGAAAGTCAGAGTTACAAAGAGAGGGGGAGAGACAAAGAGAGTAAGGTCTCCCATTCACTGGTTTATTCCCAAGATAGTCTCAATGGCCAGGACTGGGCCAGGCTGAAACCAGGAAAAAGGAGCTTTATTCAGGTCTCCCACATAGGTGGCAGGGACTCAAACACTTTGACCATTTTGTGCTGCTTTCTCTGGCCATTATTAGGGAGCTGGATCAGAAGTAGAGCAGCCAGGACACAAACTGGCATCCATATGGGATACTGGTGTCACAGGGGTAGCTTAACTCCTTGTGCCAAAACACCAGCCTTTAAATATTTTTTAAGCCTCTTTTAATCTCTAGCAGAGGTCAGCAAATATTTCCATAAAATATCAATATTATATATTTTATGCTTTGTGGACTCCATGGCCTCTATCACATCTACTCAATCTTATGCTAGCACAAAAGCAACCATAAAATGTGTAAATGAATGACAAATGTGTGTCTCAATAAAGCTTTATTTACAAAAAAACACAGCTCTTTGGCTGTATTTGGTCCAAGTGCCATAGTTTGGTGACTGCTGATGCTTAGCAATGCTTCCCAAACTTTGGCATATATCAGACTCATGCAGATCCAATACACCTGAGAGACCTAGGCTTGGAAAAGTATAGTATATGGCCTCTGTATTTCTACTATGTTCCCAGTGTATATATTTCCCCTTCACCTATTTCTTTTTTTCTTAGTTTTTCATGAAAGAAAACAAGTCATCTGTCATCTCGAATTTACCACAGATGGCTCTCTCTAGTGGTTTGCTCTGGTTCCAGTTCTTTTGAGGGTTTGTGTGTGTGTATGTGTGTATGTATGTATAGAGTGGGGAGGGCATGCATCATCACTTACTGATGATTTTGCATTCTTTTGACGAAAGACAAGTAATGGATCATTGTCTTTCTTTTCCTGTTATTTGTAAGAGCAGAACTTCAATTAATTAGATTACCTAATAACCTTTGCATTTTACAGATGAGGGAACAGATACCTAGGGATGGAGAAGGGTAGGCCCAAAATCTACACTGTAAATTAATAATGGAACCAGGAATGTCATTGGAGGCGGTTTCCTTATTCAGTATTCAGAGTGCATAGAATGCTTAGGATCACTGGACCCTACAGCTGTGAGGAGATCTTACAGTTCATTTCAAACAGCAGGCCATCATTCTACTAGGTGTCCTTCTCAACCAGAGGTCTCAGAGTGCCACCCTGTGGATCAGACCCAGACCACAATTATGTTTTACATGTTCTGCACTATTTAGCCAAAAAAAAAAAAAAAAAAAAAAGATTTGGCTCCAGAATTTTAAAGCTCCCGATGGTTCACATCCAAGGCTAGGTTTCAGGAAATGAGATGATCTGGCTCTGCTAGACCTGCCTGCCCGTGCAACAATAATCAGCTGGAGTTGAGTAGTGGTTGCTCCTTCAGAACAGATATAATGTAAGGTTTAGATTAGAGATGATCTAGGAGTTCCCCTTTCTTGAGAAACTAGAACTCGCGTGATGGTGTATTTCCAAGGGTGTGGGAAAATCGTAATCTGGAAAATGTCTTCTTTTCTAAATAGGGTGAACATTTCTAACTAGGTCCATTTCCCCTCATCTGTTTTACCTGTCTTGCCCTTCTTAGCGTTTTAATTTATGACCTGTAGTCTAATTATGTTCTCCTGCACTGGAGAACCTCCCTGATATACCTACTCGTTTGTTTTAAATTTAGATATTGAAGAAGTAAGTAGCCATTTTCTCTAGTACTGTGTGATTCACTGTTCATCTTACCCTTGTTTTTGGTTTTATCCATCTTGTTAACCCACAGTTTGGATTGTGATTTAATCTTATTGACTTTTAAAAAGTGTAATTGAATTGCCAGATACAGAGAAATATAACCCAAAGGAGAGAGGTAACCTTCCAAGTCTCCTTAGAAGGCCAAGAAGGTAGGTATCCTAAATGGAACACCAAGAAACTTCTTGAGAGAACTAGAAGGTGGCTTTAGCTTGAAAAGTCACCTGTAGGGGCCAGCATTGTGGCTTAGCTGGTGAAACTGCCGCCTGCAGTGCAGGCATCCAATACCGGTTCCTGTCCCCACTGCTCCACTTCTGATTAGCTCTCTGCTGGGAAAGCAACGGAAGATGGCCCAAGTCCTTGGGCCCCTGCACCCACATGGGAGACCTGGATGAAGCTCCTGGCTCCTGACTTCAGCCTGGGTCAGCCCTGGCTATTGCAGCCATTTGAGGGGGTGAACTAGCAAGTGGACAATCTCTCTGTCTCTCCCTTTCTCTGTCATTCTGACTTTCAAATAGATAATTTTTTTAAGAAAATGGCACTTATAGGAGTTTTGAACTAGATGATAAGCTGGCAGTAAGGTAAAATGAGATGACTTAAGACTTGGAGACCAGCAAATGCATGTTTGAATTCCTGCCTTGCCATGTGTCCACAAATTCTGTGACCTTGCTAAGTGCTTTACCCTTGGTGAACCTAGGCTTCAAAGCTAAAATTCTCTGCCTTTTGGAGTTGAGATGGTTCAGTGAGCTTCTGGAACACTGAGCAAACATCAGCTCCCTTCACAAAAGGAGATAAGCAAGTGTCCCAACTTTGACGTTAGTGGTTTAGCCTTCCTGGATCACTTGGTGGCAGCATGGAGATACTTTTCCATTTTAATATCCGGAAAAAAAAGTCTCACTAAAGAATAAAGGTTAATTGCAGAGGTATTTAAATTGTTGAAAGGGATTCATCACCAGTCTAGCAATATCAAAGGCCCTGAATGGTTGCTGCTCATTACCATCTGAATGGCACCCAGCCTTTGTCAAGAGCTTAACAGATTTCATTAAGATTTGTCTGAGGATTCTGCCCCCTCAATTACCCACTTAGTGTCAAGAACCTGCCTATTGATGGGTCAGTCTTTTAAAGGCCTTTGCCTGGGCTGGTTTGGAAAATTAGTGTTTTGAGTTGGCAGCTGGGCTGTCCTATCTTCTCACCTCCCTACCCCCACAGCCAAAATGACTACAGCGCTGCATGCCTTTCACTTGGCTGCCTCCAGTACTATTTAAAAGAGTACTGGAGGAGCTCAATTCCTTTAAAAATAATTAGTTAGTACCTGCTGTGTGCTGGGAACACACTTGGAAGTCCTTTGCTGCCCTGTAGGAGAGGCACGTAAATAAACAGAAAATTGCACCATCCTTTGCTTGCCAATGATGTCAGTTAAGAGGAGAACAATAAAGGAGATGGCACCTAATGTGAATCTTAAAAGATAGATAGGTATTCTTTAGATGTAGGGGAAATAGTACTTCTACATAGAGGGATTCACTTGAGCAAAGACATGGAAGTATGAAACCTCATGGCATAGCCAGAAAACTCTAAGCATTTTATTGTTACAAAAGTGTTGAAGGCTGGCAGTGATACCAGAATTTGGCCCCCTAAAATATGTATCCTCAAAAGTCCCATCTGGGGTGCCACATATGTTATCAGAATTTGGGGTGCCATACGATATCATCATATCTTATTAATAAGTTCCCAATATTAATAAGCCTGTGTGGGTTCTTGCCTAATATTCAGAGAATTCTGAATACTGGCATAAATGAACAAGGCAGCATGGTACATTTTAAGCTTTTATTCAGTGCAAAAGATGCATAGGAGAGTGAAAGCTTTATCTATAGGAGAGAGGTAGATCTGGGTTTATGTACCAGGAACCAGCCAGGTGGAAGAGCATCTAAGCTAGGAAGCATAGGGTGGGTTGGCCCGAGTGTGGAAGATGCATAGAAGAGTGAGGGCTTTATCTATAGGAGAGAGGTAAATCTGGGTTCATACCGAGTACCAGGAACCAGCCGCGTGGCAAAGCATCCAGGCCAGGAAGCATGGGGTGGGGGGCCGAAGGCCAAGTGCCCTGAAGGTGCAGGGCTGCAGCCAGCCCCCTACTGGTAAGAGGCCAGGGAAAGGAAAGAGGGCTGGACACAACCTGTCCCAGGCTTTTAATCCGCTTTCAAAGGGAAGTGGTTAATTAACCTGATTGGCTGGTGGGCACTCAGGTGTGGCCAGGTAGGGGCATGAGGTCACACAGGGGTGTGGTGAAGGCGTGGTCTTCCAGCTCACAAACCTGATCAGTTGTGTCCTGTATGCCTGTCTACTTCAGCAGTGCCTAGAATGGAGACTCCCAGAGAGGTAATAATAGCAGCAGCTACTTTCCAGGGTGCCAGGTACCATGCCAAAGCAGTTCAGCTCTATTTATTCAACACATCTCTGAAGTGGGTACCATTTTGGCAAGTAGAATAAGTGAAACCCAGAGAGGACACAATGAACACTCCCTGTTGTACAGTTGGTATGAGTGGCAGTGCTAGAAATCAAATCCATGTCAGTATTAGAGCCTAGCTGTGTATAGGGACTAGAAATAGGGTCAAGTGAAGAAAAGCTTTAACTGCCACATTAAAAAGAATTATGCTTGTCTTATTCTTAGGAAGCTACTGCGGGGAATTTCAGCAAAAAGAGTGACTGGGAATCGGGAAATTTGGGATTGGAGGACCAGTTGTATAGTTAGTGGATGGTGACTCCAGGCAAATCCCAGCCCTACTTTGGGACTTTTTTTTTTCCATGTCTAAAGTGAATAAAATGATAAAGGGATGATCTTAAGAATCCCTTTCAGCTCTTGAAGTTTTCACTTTTGTTAACTAGGGGTGGTGGAAGGAATTAGATTCCTGACTAGAGAGATGGGTAGACACTCTTTATGTGCTTTGTTGTTCTTTGTACATGCTCCTGTGTTCCTCTTGCCTTGAATACCCTCTGGCTTCCTTCCTGCCTCTCCAAATGCTTTTGGCTGTAGTCTCTCATGTCCCACCTCCTTCAGTGCTGCTGGTTAAGTTAGCTATTTCTCACTTTGGCTCCTAATTATATACCATGGTGTTCATTGTGAGTTGTTTCCTTTTTAGTCCTTTTCTTCTTATACATACTTCGGGCCTCTCCTTTGGTTCCAAGGGGGTCCATCTTATTTGGAGTATATCTTAATAATCATTTTCTTTCTCTTCTGACAGTGTGTGTGAGCACAGCAAAGAGAATCTTATGACCCCCTCCAACATGGGAGTGATCTTTGGGCCCACCCTGATGAGAGCTCAGGAGGACACTGTGGCTGCCATGATGAACATCAAGTTCCAGAATATTGTTGTAGAAATTCTAATCGAGCACTTTGGAAAGGTATGTGTTTCTTATCCTCACTGTCACCCCAGCAAACATGTTACTGAACCCTAGCCACTTTTATGTTTGTGTTTTCCCTTTGACTCAACCTGACAATGAAAGGAAATCCTGTTCTGACAGAATGACATTTAATGGTAATTCTGGTCCTGGGAAGCTTACTCACTCAGAAAATATTGCTTGAATATGTTACTGTTTCATTTGTACACACCATGCTTGAGGCTACAGGTATTGAAAAAGTCACTTCTGGGGCTAGCACTGTGGTGTAGTGGGTAAGGCCACTGCCTGTGCTGCCTGCATCCCATATGAGCACCGCATCAGGTCCCGGCTACTCCACTCTGCTATGGCCTGGGAAAGCAGTAGAAGATGGCCCAAGTCCTTGGGCCCCTGTATCTGTGTGGGAGACCTGGAGGAAGCTCCTGGCTCCTGCCTTTGGATTGGCCTGGCTGTGGCCATTGTGGCCATTTGAAGAATGAATCAGTGGATGGAAGACTTCTTTCTCTATCTCTGCCTCTCCCTCTAAGTGCCCTTCAAATAAATAAATCTTAAAAAAAGAAATAAAAAGAAAAAATCACTTCTCTGAGCCTTTAAGGAGTTAGTATATAGTATGGAGACAAATATATAAACAGAGGAAAATGTTAGGCATAAAAGTGGTATGTGTACAATGTGACTATAAGGAAGTAGAGGTGTGTCTTCTCACCTATTGTGGGGCTCCTGGCTCAGACCTCGAAGAGGCAGATTAACAAGAGCAAAAGAACGCAAATTTATTTAATAAGTTTTATATGGCACAGGAGCCCTTAGAAACACGGAACCAGAGAAACAAGTAAGCTTACATATTTTTAATACTAAGTTTAACGAAAAAGTAGATGATTGTAAAGAAATAAGATTAGAGGACAAAGGGACATAATCAGGTGGCAGACTGGGAAGAGCTTAGGAAATGCTGTTTGTTCAGATTCTTCTTGATGTTTCTGCAACTTGCACAGTAAGTTTGTTCCTTCCTCATGGCTATCTTTGGAATGAGGAAATTATAAGAGCAAAATCCCTGAGTGCTTTAGGGTAAAGAAGAAATAGATTCAATGATGTAATGGCGAGGGAAAGCAATGTAGATCTATAGTGGGACTTTAATATCCATTGGAAGGATTTTTGGCTTTGCGCTAAGATGGGGGGGTATGATATGATTTTTTTGACAGGATTATTCTGGCTTCTGTATGAATAACAACTGTAGAGGGGAAAGGTTGAAGCAAGGTGACCAGGCAGCTATCTTAACGTAATCAAGACATGGGCTTACATTGGCTGTAGGCAGTAACAGTAGAGAGGGTCAGTAGTGGGCACATTTAGAATATGTTTTGAAAGTAGATTCCATATGCTTTGCTGGCAAATCTTATGTGGGAGGAGAAGGGAAATCATGGATAACTCTAAAGTTTTTTTCTTTTATCAGAGCAATTAGAAGGATAAAGTAGTCCTTGATTGAGAAGGATAAGGCTGGGGGAGGAACAGGTTTGAAAGATAGTATCAGGGTTCAGTTTGGGACATGTTAAGTTAGATGAGCCTATGGAACATGTGAGGTCAGAGAAAAGAACAGGACTAGAGAAATAGTGTTGGCCTTCAGTAGCATAGACGTGGTGGTTAAATCTATGTGACTGAATGTTTTTGCTTAGGGAATACTTGTAGCAAAAGAGTAAATGTTACAACAAGCATTGAATTCTCGGGAATGTCAGTGTGTGAAGGACCAATAGAAGAAATAAACAGATTGAGAAGAATGATCAGTGACAGGGAGCTAGATAGGGAAGTCATGGATTCTTGGGAAAGACACAGTTTTAGGAAGGAAAGAGTAGACAGCAGTTTTGATGTTCCAAAATACCTCATATAGGGAAATATGGAAAAATATATAGTGTTTTAAATGTATTTAATTTTTAAAATTAAAAGCAATACATATACGTGGTAGAAGTTTCAAAAGTTTAGAGTATAGTCTTCCATTTACCTGTGCCCAACCCTTAGTTCTAATCTTCACTTCAATAGCTTTTTGTTTATCATATCAGAGAAGAAAGCAGTTATATATCCATATAGTTATTGTTACATTTACTAGAGTTTCATAATACATACTTTTATTAAATTTTATATGTAAAGAAGAAAAGTGGAAACTTGATATTTAATAAAAGCAACATCTCAGATAATTGGGGAACAAAAACAGACTTTTTTTAAAAAAGAAGACTTTATTTATTTGAGAGGCAGAGTTACAGACAGAGAGAAGGAGACAGAGAGAGACATCTTCCATCCGCTGGTTCACTCCTCAAATGGCTATAAAGGTCAGAGCTGGGCTGATCTGAAGCCTGGAGTCAGGAGCATCTTCCAGATCTCCCACATGAGTGCAGGGTCTCCAAGCACTTGGGCCATCCTTGACTTCTTGCCCAGGCCATTAGCAAGGAGCTGAATTGGAAGTAGAGCAGCTGGGACATGAACTGGAGCCCACATGGGATGCTGGCACTGCAGGCAGAGGCTTAACCTACTACACCACAGCGCTAGCTCCAAAAGTAGAGCTTTATAGGATTCTGGGACAATTGATTAGCTATTTGGACAAAGATAAAATGAAGTCACTACTTAATGGATATGGAGTTTCCTTTTTCAGTGATAAAAAAGTTCTAGAACGAGATGGAGATGGTATTGATGGTTAAACAAAATTGTGAATATGCTAAATGTATCTAAATTTTACACTTTAAAATGGATACCATGGTAAATTTTATGTCTATTTGACATTACAAAGTGCATTTTGATATTGTTTACAATTGCAAAATACTTGAAGCAACCTAAATGTCCATGCATAGGAGAATGGTTTAACTAATCGTGATACAGTCACACAATGGTATATGATGCTGCTTTTAAAAAAATGAGGAAAACATACTTGCTTCCAGAAAGCTAGAATAGAGATACTTTTCCTTATTATTCCATAGAAGACAGCTAAAAACCCTTGACAGTATATGTAAAAGAAATACACAAGGCTCTGAAATATAGAAACAAGGCAGCAGATTAACTAGGGACCTTGGGACCCGAGGAACCATGGCTGTGAGTCATCTGGGTTTCATTTTCTGTTTTGTAGACATCAACATATTTCAGACTGGTTTCGTAGACATCAACACCACAGTGATTGCAGAAAAAACAATATATGTCCCTATAAGTGGCTGCTCTTTATACAGAACCTGGAAAGGGAAAATGGAACACAGAAAACTTAGTCTTTCTATTCCAGCCAGACTCCACTGGAAAATAGTGTGGCCCACCCCATGCCTTTGTTAGCTAAAGCCAAGGGAAGAGCCCAGACTTTTACCTTTAATAGTGTATATTGAGGTGCCAGAACCTTCTGCTGAGGTGTTTTAAGAGAAGGCAGTGTGGGAAGCTGAACTTTTGTCCCCACCTGGCCGTAGTGAGACACTATTTCCTAATCCCTGTAGTATCCGTGAAGATCAAATGCGGTGCCTGGGCTCAGATGCCCATTTAGCACTGGAGCAGTGCCAGACCAGGCCTGAACTTCCATCACCACTACAGTGTCAAGTGAAGGCCATGTGGGGAACAGTCCTGAGATACTTTTCCCCCCTCCAGAGTGGTGCCAGCAGGGACCTATCAATGAACCTGAACTTGCACTCCTTCCTAGCCTTTCTCTCTCCATGTTCATGTCAGTGGTGGCCACGTGAGAAATGTAGACTTGTACTCCTTCCTGTCAGGAATGAGGCAGTGCTCCTTCCCTGTGGAAGTAATGTCAGAGGAGACCTACCGTCACAACATCTAATTAAGAGCTGGGTCCTCACAATACCCCAAGTGTATAGCCCTTGGTGGCAAATCATACCAAAAGCCAGAAAAAATTCAACATAAAGATGAAAAGGCCTTCAACACACATCAATACTAAGATAACACAGATGTTAATTATCTGACAAGAACTTTTAACCAGCCATCATAAAAATGCTTTAATGAGCAATTAGGAATATCTTTGAGAAAATGACAAAATAGAGAATCTTAGCAAAGTAATAGAAGATATAAAAACCAAATGGAGGGGCCAGTGTTGCAACACAGCAGGTAAAGCCTACAGTGCCGGCATCCCATATGGGTACTAGTTAGAGTCCCTGATGCTCCACTTCCTATCCAGCTCCCTGCTAATGGCCTGAGAAAGCAGTGGAAGATGGTTTAAGTGCTTGGGCCCTTCCTATCCATTTGGGAGACCCGGAAAAAGCTCCTGGCTTTGGCCTGACTCAGCTTCGGCCATTACGGGAGTGAACCAGCAGATGGAAGACCTCTCTTTTTCTCTGTCTTTCCTTCTCTCTTTAACTCTGATTTTCAAATTAATTAATTAATTAATTAATGAAACAGGTGGACATGCTAGAACTGGAAGATGATGTTAAGTTTAAGTCAATGTATGGGCCCAGCAACAAAATGGAAATAACAGAGGAAAGAATAACTGAACTTAAAGTTGGAATAGAAATTATGCAATTCAAAGAGCAGAAAGTTAAGAGAATTTGTTGCTAGCCGAATTCCCCTAATAGAATGGCTTAAGGAAGTTTTCTAAACAATCAGGATACAATAAAAGAAGGAATTTTGGAATATCAAGAAGGAATAAAGAACTGCAAAAAGGACAAAATTATAGATAAATTGAATGGACTTTCCTTGTCCTATTTGAGTTTTCTAAGTTATGGTGGATGGCCAAGGCAGAAATTATATGATGTGGTTTCCCATGTACGTAGAGGATATATTTTTAGATAAATGCATTATAAAAGAAGAGAGGGTAAAGAATATCAAAGATCTAAGATTTGTTCATTTTACCCAAATAAGTAAAATGTCGACAATAGTAGTCTGTGATAAGATATGCATTTATAGTGTACTACCAAAAGCAATCACTGAAAAATCCATACAAAGAGATTTATTCAAATTTATTTATATTTATAAATTCAAATTTATTCAAAATAGTATAGCTATATCAAAATGGGATTCTAAAAAATGTTCATGAAGACAGAATAATCCTAAAATTTGTGTACCAAACCACGAAACTTCAAAAATACGTCAAGTAAAATATGTAGAGTTGTACGGAGAAATAGAAAAGTCCATAGTAATACTTGGAGATTTCAATACTCCTTTATCAACAAGTGAAAAAAAGGAAGTTGGTAGAAAATCAGTGAGGATCACTGGTTATAGAGGCAGCGAGAATATGAAGAGGAAGATGATGATGATGATGAATATGACTCTGAAATGGAAGATTTTATCGAAGATGAAGGAGAACCTCAGGAAGAAATATCTAAGCACATTCGAGAAATCTTTGGCTATGACCGAAAAAATACAAAGATGAAAGTGATTATGCCTTACGTTACATGGAAAGTAGCTGGAAAGAGCAGCAAAAGGAAGAAGCAAAGAGCCTACGACTGGGTATGCAAGAGGACTTAGAGGAAATGAGACGTGAAGAAGAAGAAATGAAGCGTCAAAAGGCCAAGAAGCTCAAGAGGCATTAGCTGCTGCTTTTATTTATTTTTGTGAGATTCCTGGAGACACTGCTGTGAGGATTTCCTGCCTTTAGACTAAAGACACTCCCTTATTGGTGTAGATTTATACTTGGGTACTCAAGGAGAAGGAATGCATATTGTCATTTGCTGGCTGTCATTTGAGCATAAAGTACTTTTAAATACTTTCCAGGGTAAAATCTATAACACAGATGATGAAATGCCCACTATGTGCTCTTATGAAGTTAACTGTTCGCAGATGCCAGCCTTGATCCTGATAAGCTATGCACTCTAATGTGGGGTCACTCTGCAGTCTTCCAACTTCTATTGTTCCTTCGCTACTTTAAAAGGAAAAAGGAAAAAAAAAAAAGGATTGCCTCTGAACTTCTCTAATTCTTCTGCTGATATGTGCATAGGGCCCTCTCCAGCTCCCAAACTTACTGTCTTTATGAAGAAACTGGCCTTTCTATGAATGTTGCCAGCAATAATGTGGCCTGTCTTAATCTATATGTTTGGATTCAGAACTTGAAAGTGTAGAGTAGGCTTTATAATTATCATATGGATGTCATCCCTGTGATTCTGAAGTACAAAGTAGAATAAATTATATTGTATTCTGTACTAAAAAAAAAAGGAAAGGAAATCAGTGAGGATTTAGAAGAATTAAAGAGCATTGTCAACCAACAGAATCTAAACAACATGTGTAGAACACTCCATCCAACAATACCAGATTATATGTTTTCAAGTGCCAATGGAATACATACCATTTCCTGTACCATAAACCAAACCTTAAAATATTTAAAATAATTGAACTCATACAGGGAATTTTCTGTGATCACAGTGGAATCAAACTAGGAATCAATAGCAGAAGGGGAACATGAAAATCTTCGAATACTTGAATACTAAAAACACACTTCTGTATAAGCATGGGTAAAAATGGAAATTTCAAGAAAAATGAAATATTACGTTGAGCTAAATGACAATGACTATAAGATTTCAAACTTTATGGATATAGCTAGAGCATTGCTGAGAATGAAGTTTATAGGATTGAATGTTTATATTAGAAAACAGGAACTCTGAAGTCCATATTCTAAAATCACTCTTCAAGAGCTTAGGAACAGAAAAACAAAATAAATCCAAAGCATGCAGAAAGGGGGAAATGAATCATTAGGATAAATAATAAAAATAAAATCTGAAATTCTTCAAATTGAAACTAGAAAAACAATAGAAAAAATTTAAGTGCTGGTTCCAAAGAACCAATATCCAAAGGTCAGTAAAATGGATAAAGCTGTAGAAACACTGAAAATGAAAAAAACAGAGAAGCCACAAATTACCAGTATAAGGAGTGAAATGCAAGATGTCATAACCAACTCTGTGAACATTAAAAGGATAATAAGAGAATAATATGAACAACTTCATGCAAATAAGTTTGACAATTTAGATGAAATGGACCAATCTCTTAAAAAGTGTAAACTGACATGGGCATTTGGTTTAGTGGTTAAGATGCCACTTAAGATACTCACATTCCATATCAGAGTATCTGGGTTTGCTTCCTTAGCTCCACTCCTGATTCCAGCTTCCCAGCAATGTAGAGCCTGGGAGGCAGCAGGTCATGGCTCAAGTAGCTGGGTCCCTGCCACCCATGTAAGAGACCTGGATTAAGATCCTGGCTCATATCCCCCAGCCTTGGTTGTTGTGTGCATTTGGGGAGCGAACTGGCAGATGGAATCTCTTTGTGTCTTTCTATTGGTCTTTGTTTTTCTGTCTCTTAAGTTAAAAAGGAATGAAAGTGCAAACTACCAAAACTTACCCAATGTGAAATCAATCACATGAGTAGCCCTGTAACTATTAAGGATTTTTAATTCATAATTAATTAGCATCTGGAATAGAAATCCTCAGGCCTAGATGGTTTTACTGGGGAATCCTACCAAATGTTTAAAGAAAAGGTAACACTGATTTTATACAATCTTTTGCTGAAAATAGAATATTAGGAAACACTTCTTGACTCATTGTTTATAAACAGCATATATCTGATATAAAAACCAGGAAAAGACCACAGAAAAACAAAACTACAAATCCATATCCCTCAATCATCTAGATGCAAAAATCCTTAACAAAATATTAGCAGATAGAATTCAACAATATTAAAAAAATACACCATGACCACATAGGATTTATTCTAGTAATGCAAGTTGGTTAAATGTTTGAACAGTAACCAATGTAATCTGCTATATTTACTGACTGAAAAAGCAAAATCACATGAAAATATCAATTTATGCAGAACTACATTTGAAAAAAAAACCAACATTCATGATTTTTTAAAAAAATTCTCAGCAAACTAGGAATAGAAAGAATGTCTTTAATTATTTTTAAATCCACAAATACTCCTATAGCTCATATCTTACCCAATGGTGAAATACTGAATGTTTCCCCTTAAGACTGAGAACAAGGATACTTGTTTTCAACAATGTTATTCAAAATTGTATTGTAATGGAATTTCTACATAGTGCAATTAAACAACAAAAGAAAATAAAACATGTACAGAGTGGAAAGAAAGAAATACAACTTTCCCTACTTGCAGGTGACATGGTTGCTACCTGGAAAATCCCAATGTATATATAAAAAAATCACAAAACTCTTAGAAAAAATAAGTAAGATTATAGCATACAAGATCAACATGTAAAAATCAATTGTATTTCTATATACTTGCAGTGAACATGTGGAAACAAATTTAAAAATATGGTGGCATTTTACAGTCATTCAAAACAAATGAAATGCTCAGGGGTAAATCTTAGAAAATATTTGTAGGACTTACATGCTAAAAACTACAGAATGATGATGAAGGAAATCAATGATAATATAGGTAAATTGAAGGACATACTATTCTCATAGAATGGAGTATTTAACATAGTAATGGTGTCAAATTAATAAATTTAAGAAAATTGGCATCAACATCTCGGCAAGATTATTTTAGATAGAAGCAAAATTATACTAAAATATATGGGAATACAAAGCAAGTACAAGATCTAACACAATTTTGAGAAATAATAATACAGGAGGTAAATATTAATGTTCATGCTTACTATATCACTTCAATAATCCAGATAATATGCAGTTGGCAGAAGAATAGACATATAGAACAATGGATCTGAATAGAGAATCCACAAATAGCTCCACAAGGTATGGGCAAATTATTTTTCAAAAAGATGCAAATGTATATTTAACAAATGGTGATGAGACAATTGCATATCTGTAGGGAAAAAATGAACTTCAACCTAGGCCTCACAGATTATATAAAAATTCAGTCAAAATTAATTATACCCCTAAATGTAAGACATGAAACTATTAAATGTTTAGAAAATAACAAAGGGGAAAATCTTCAGGATGTAGGGCTTAGTGAAGAGTTCTTATACATGATACCAATGTATTAAAGGGGAAAATCAATAAATTGGACTTCATTAAATATTAAAATTTTGTTCTGTGAATGGCTCTATTAATTGCAAGTCATATATTTGACAAAAGAATTTCTATCTAGAATAAAGAACTCTCAACCCCATAGAGAAAAAAAATTCAAACAATGCAATTAAAAAGTGAAGAAAAGATACAAACAGGATATATGGATGACAAATAAGTACCTGAAGAGGTATTCAAGATCACTAGTAATTAGGAAAATAAAAATTATGACCATGGAGGGATATCACTATATACCCATTAGAACAGTTAAGATCAGAAATATTTACAATACCAAATGCTGACCTGAGTACACAGAAACTGGATCTCTCATACACTTCTCGTGGGAATATGGGGAAGTTTCCTTACTCTAAACATATACTTAAAAGTTTCTCTTGGTCTTAATATGAAGGGAACAGATTTCATGTCGTTTATAAATACAATACTAAGAATATAGCAATACTTCCCTCCTCCCTCCCTCCTTCCTTTCTTTTTAAAAGTTTCTGAAGAAACTAAATATATGGCTCCTAAAGGGCCTATCACTTATACTTGTGGGGCTTTAGCTCAGAGAAATGAAAACTTATGTCCACACAAAACTTCTACAGGACTGTTAATCAGTAAAGCTCTTATTATGTGTGTACACATATTAGTACATTTCCATGTCATTTCACATAAGAAAACAAGGCACAGAGAAATTCAGTACCTTGTCCAGGGTCACAGAATATAAATACTGGAGCTTGAATTTGAAGGTAGGCAGTTCAAATGTGCACTATACCATGTCAAAATCTTTGTTGTGTTCCTGTAAACAGGTACATGAAGTTCCTGTAAACAGGTACATGAAGCAAGTGGAAGTGATAGCCATTAGAGATAAGTTGTATTAGGAAATATTCTTGTAATCCTAACATTTAATGATCCAATCATGGGTTTTGAGTGCTTGACTAAGTAATTTGGTCTTTATCCTGAAGACAGTATTCATCATGGAAGCTCTTGAGTATATCATGTTTCATTGCATTTTAAATATTGTCATGCATTTGTAAGTGGATAACAGTGGCATCAGCATGGTTAGTCTCTCATCACTAGACTAACAAAATCAGAATGATTTTTTAATTTTAAATATTTATTTATTTGAGAAGGAGTGAGAAAGAGAGTGAGAAGGAGATGGGGTGAAGGGTGGGCGCTCCCCTGTTTACTCCCCAAATGTCCACAACCACCTGGACTGCAGCAGGTGCTGAAGCCTTGTTCTGAGAATTCACTCCAGGTCTCCCATTTGTGTGGCAGGAATCTAATTATTTGAATCATCAACACTGTCTCCCAGCGCTTGTGTCAGCCAGAAAATGGAGTTAAGAACTGGAGCCAGAACTGGGCATTTGCCACAGATGTCTTAATTGTTAGGTTAATGCCCACCCGGACTGTCTTTTTTTTTTTAATTTATACAATTTTTAAGGCAAAATGCAAATTTCAGTTTTACCAGAAAATCTATCTTTTAGCAAACGACCTCAATCCCAGTCCATTTCATAAAAGTATGATTTTGCTAAGATGCTAAAAGTTTATTATGTGGCATAATTTGAAGAGCAGTTAAAGTGCCAGTTATCTGTTATCCCCAAGATCCAATAGGATATCATTTCTACTAAGCAGTGGTCAGCTGTTAAGTGAAATTGCCACATCCTTGTAACCTGTAAATATGTATTAAGTGATTGAATTTCTGACCTTTATGTGATACCAGAATGTATTCTGACCATATGTTCCAAACAAAAGCATGGTAACCAAGGATCCTTTCTAATTTATGAATTTATTTCATATGAAGCATCTTACATAGTGATATAAAATGAAATCTTGGTTTATTATACATTTATCAAATTGCTGTTTTGGAAAAAAAAAAAAAAGACCGAAAGGATGTGTAGATGAGATTGTTCCAGAAATTCTGGACCTTATGTAGCTGCAACCTCATAGGATGCTGGTGGGGATTAAAAGAGATAATATATGTGAGAGCTGATGCTGCTCTACTAGTATCAGGGATTAAATGTTCTAGCCAAGTTGTTCAGCTAATGGAATATGATTTTTTCAGTTGACACATATTATAATTTCAGTAATGTGTTTCTTTTTCCACTTACACTTGCTCTTTAATAGCAAAGGGCTTAAAGACATTGGTTTTAAGTTTCTCTGTCATTCCCTTCCTCAAGCTTCTCTTTTAAGAGTATTCAGTAAATATTCTGTACATAAAATAAAAGTAGTATTCTGTAAATAAAATGTGAATATGTTAGTAAAATTGATACTTAAAGGAATATCCATATTCTCTAAGTGACTTCGTTTTTCTAAAGTGGAAAAGTAGATATGGAACTGGGCAAGAAGATCTGTCTCTATAGTACTGTACACTGGTAACAGCATTGCCAGTTATTCTGAAGTTTTTGCTCTTCCTGGCTCACTGAGCTGTCTGTATCAGGGTGCCCGAACCTGATGCTGTCAGCTTGAAACACAGAGGTAATTTGCACTTGCAGGGGAAGGTTGACTTTTGTTTCCTGAACATTCTGTTTTGGGGAGCTGCCTGAAATTACAGGAGCAGTTCTGAAGGCAGTTCTTAGTGATTTCATTTTGAGAACGGAGAGTTATTTCACTTATGGGGACAGAATACAAGATGGATTCATTTACATATTAGAACTGCAAAGAAACTTTAAAATCTTCTGATCCAGACCCTGAATTTTACATAAAACTTCTTTTCCTGTGCTACAGCAGTGGTAACAAACTTATATTTCTCCAAATCCATTCTCAGTTATGTACTCTTTGAAACCTCAGCTCACCCCCACAGTGCATCCCAGCTGGTTTATAAAAGAACTGGAAACTCTTCCCAGTTGTTTCACTTGGGCTTTGCAAACTTGTTTTACCTGCTGCACAACCTGGCATTGGCCCTTTTCCTCCCTTTCTGCTCTATTCTTTGGAGCCATGTCTGCCTCCTTAGCCTCCTTAGACTAAGATTTGTATTCAGTGGGCATGGAATCAGGCCAGGCACCTAGTGTGAGCCAATGTGCATTTAGCACATTTGGTCCTTTTTCTAATTTCGTGAATGATGGTTATTATGCCCATTTCTTTGATGAGGAAATGGAGGCACTGAACATGGTGAGTGGTAAAGCTGAGACTTAAGTCTAAGTCCATCAAGTTTGGGCTATACCTCATTGAGTGTGGGACCTGTTTTATGTGAGGTGTTACAGGTAGCAATGAGTTGTGCTTGTCTTTGCATCATTACTGTTGACTTAACTGTTTGAGTCTTCCTTGAGTTCTGTCTTCATCGCCTATCTCCCTTTTACTGAGTGAGAGCTGTTTTTGTTTTAATCACATAGGATCTTGCTTAATTGCTTTAAGTATAGTTTTCTGGGAGAATAATTATTTTCAAGAGAATTAGAAAATCTATTATCAGTGTGTGTCAACATGGATTTTGCCTTTATCTCCAAAGATGTGTGGTTAGAGGCCATGGCTGAGGGAAAACTGAATGCCACAGTCTTTTCTGCAAGACATAGATGGTTGAGGGCAATTCTTCCTGTAAACTGGCCAGAGATTGCAGGGCTGTTCTCAATGTGGAGTTTGTGGAAACTCAAATGCCGCCTATGTTCCCAAATGCCCGAATGGGACCTAATCCAGAGAAATAAAAACCAGTGTTGTAGCAATGTAATGGATTTCAGGAGGCAAACAAGAGCCCCCTTTAGGAAAGGACTCTGATTTATGTATTTTTCAGACAGCCAGTCTAGCAACCCAGGAAAAGCAGACCCTTCCAATTCTGGTTTATTCCTCCTTTCTTTCTGAAATATGGCCTCTGGGAATTTTGGTCTGCCACCAGAGGGCAGCAACAGAACAGATGAATGTGTCCCTCCACCTCTGCTTTCTGAAACAACGTGTTGGTGGGCACACATAGGAGGGTACTGTAAAAAGTTCATAGCAAAATGGAATTAGATGCAAGAGTTTCTTTTGGTGCCAGGTTTTTCTTAATATGTGGGAAGTGTAGTATAAAAAAAACAATGCATGACTTAAACATTTTTTGTGCTAATATAAACTCATACTTTTAATTCCATTTTCCGTGAACTTTTAGAAGTACCTTTATATGTCTGTGTACAAAATTAGGTAAGTACATATGTAGATATCTTAAAATATTAATTATATACTTTATGGATTTTACTATACAGATTTATGATTTACCTTTTAAAGTATATAGCTGATCTGTGTCTACATATGAATATTCATTTATATATATGTATATAAGGAGACCATGAAAAATTCTAATGAAGCCAAGTCTGTTTCATTGTCTTTAATTTCAGAAATTAAAGGTTAAATGAAAGGAGGTTTAAAATAGCATTTTTATTAATCTGTACATATGAGGACATTTTTAGAGTCTAATACATAGTTAGCTGGGAATTTGGCAAACATTTGCAAATGAGTCTTCAGAAAAAACTCTTTAAGTCTGAATATTAAGATCAAAGGGTAACCTGAAGAAAAATATCTTTGAGCAAAGAATTAAATTGAGAAATTTCAGATGTGTTCATTAGTCATAGTTAATCTTTGAACAAAAACACCAAGTTTTCAACCCTGGCTAAGTAAAAATGATGTTCACACATCCTCCTAAAGTCCAGTTCTCTTAATGTTTCAAAGTAAGGTTAGGATGTGTTTGAGGTAAATAAGCATGTCCAAGCCTATGAGATAGGGTGATAACTGTAGGAGACAGCTGAAAGATGGGGTTTACCGCCAGTGTTCAGAGAGCTGAAATAGTTCCCATGAGTCACCTTCTGAATTATGTTCACCATAAGAATTACGCTCAGGATTCAGCAGACGGTGAGAATAACCTTTCCTTCCCTTCTCCTCTCTCCAATTGGCACTGTAAGAACAATAGGAAAAGTAATAGTTAGCATTTATTGAGAGCTTGCTGTATGTCCAGCACTGTGTAACCATTTCATATTCAGTTATTAGAATTGATTATTATCACTGAATCCTCACAACAACTTTATGGGGTAATCTCCCCAGTCTTACTTACAGATAAGCTGAGGCCTACGGGAGTTAAGTTTGTCACATAATCATAAATTAAACATCTGTCTTTATTCTCTTTTTCTAGGATTTTTGTTTCTGTGGGAAATGAAGGAGAGAGAGAGAGAGAGAAAGAAAGGAGGAGAAGAGAGAATATAAAATCAGCTGCTTTTCAGAATTTAAAAACATCTCATGATTATTGTCTTATCATTAGCTTTTGCCTTTGCTGTTCTTATGTCAATGGATTGAAGTCTCAGATTTGAATGCTAGAATCTGGATAATACAGTAACATTGAGATCAGACGAGCGTGTTAGAGAGCCAGATGGGTTTACTTTTGCAACTGTACTTGAAAGCACTCTGGTGATGGTGCCAATAGAAATTTCCAAGACCAGGAATCAGTGGAGGAGCTTTGGGAGAGAGAGTGGGCTTTTTCTTTGCTTTGAGGTTTGGAGACTGATAACTAGGTTGGTGCTACTTTTGGATTAAGACTGCTTACGTGTAACCCTGGAAATGTCCAGGCCATCTCTGTAAGCTCCCCAAATATCCTTAGAGGTAAAATATAGTGGAAAGAATGTAAAAAAATAGCCTTGGAACCAGACAGTACTCAATGGACCTCATTGTGCTGAGGTTGAATCCCAATTCTATCTTTTGCAAGCTGGGTGGTCTCAAACAAGCTAGTTTACCCTCCACCCCCCACCCCAGCCTTGTTTCCTTTGTTTTAAAAATGAGACTGATAATTAGACCTACCTCCCTGGGTTATTGGGAGGATTCCATGAGACAAATGTGTTAAGTATTTTTTTTTAGATGGTATATTGCCCACCAAACTTAAGTACTTCCCTATGCCTTACACTACCTGCCACCCCTTTTTGAATGGATGGGAGGTGAACTTTACTGATGATATTCTCCCATAATCCTTCTGTCTTAATATCTATTGAATCTTTGTGGTCAGAAGAGGATTTTTTTAGAGGTCCCTAGACCATTGTTTATTTATGGTTGTTAGGTGACAGAGAAACTCTTTACTTCTAGCCTAAAAGCATCCTAAATTAGTCTCAAAGGAAAACACCACTTGAAATCTGCCATCCCATTCTTAGTAAAAAAACGTATAATCCATAACCAGTACAGAGAGATATCCCTAATAAGTTCTGATTTCATTTTCACTCCTCTCTCCCTGATAGTCTCTCCCCAAGAAAACTGACCAGAGCAGTAGACCATAGAGTATGCATTATAGACCTACTGAATACACTCAGTGGGAGTATATAACTATTCCATACAGGATGTACTATGTTTCAAGAAGAATGGGTACCAGATTTAGAATTCGTGTATTCTAGTCTCAGTTCTATCATATACTAGCTTTGAGGCCTTGAGCAACTCACTTTGAACATCAGTATTTCCATAAGTATAATGTATGGGTAGAACTTGATAGAATTCTAGAATGTTATATCTAAAATGCCCTTAAAGACTACGTGTTGCTGATGCCAAAAATAGCCTTAGTGACAGCCCTCTTTTAAAAAATTTGGCTCTCAGTAACAACAGACGTGACATTTTCAAAACTCTGTACATACTCTAAGCAAACTTGGTGACACACTTGATGTTTAAACTGATCTGTGCCAAATGCTAAGAGCTCATTATTTTTGACCCATCGCCACCTTTGTTTCTAATGTAGTTCAGAGTATGGTTTTTGCTAATATAACCAGATCCCAGAAAGTCTAACAGCCTTAGAAAGAGAATAAATGGATACTTGATGGAAAGCTGGGATTCTTCAGTGCCAAGTATTGGGGCTTTGATTTATAGACAGGCAAGATGTTTTTTGGACAGTCTGATATTTGCAACTCTGAAATGGCATCTGGGGAGAATCTGGATAGTTGCTCAGTTCTGCCAAGATTTCCAAGAGTTAGAATGAGTTTAGATCTGTTGGCCTTTGGCTATTGGAAGTGACCATATTATGTTAAGTTTCTTCTCTTTTGACACCTAAAGACATGACAGAGAAGAATCCAGAAAAGACGTAATATGTGACCAAACTCACGCAAGCATTCATTAACCCTCTTCTCAATGGCAGTGATCCCTCTCTTGTCTAGGTTTCAAAGCCCCACAAATGTTATCCAGATTTAGGTGCCTTCAAAAGAGGAATTTCCAGGAGTCGAGCTCCTGACTATAGATCTGGTCAATAACCAAGGCCCATCAGAATGAAAAATACTCATATTGCTTGGCTATTCAGTTCTCTTAAACCAGGTCTTCAGAATTAAGCACAGCTAGCATTTACTCAGAGCCAACCAAGTGCCCAGACAACAAGCACTGATTTGGCCCCCACCCACCCCAGACTCCTCTCTGGCCACCTTCTGGAATTTTTCCTCAAGTTACTACCAAAGACTGTGAAGCCCTAAGTATTCTTCACCAGTCTACAGAAAGTCTACAGAAATCAGTCTGTCCTCTTTTTGGAGTTTTGGAGGGTGGGAAAATAAGTTCTGCCAGACACTGGTGCTACCCAAGGAATGTCTTTTAAACTTAAAATATTCTCTTCAGCACTGGCATTGTAGTGCAGTGGATTAAGCTGCTGCCTGCAATCCTAGCATCCCATATGAGCACTGGTCCCAGTCCTGGCTGTTCCACTTCCTATCCAGCTCCCTGCTGATGTGCCTGGGAAGGCAGTTGAAGATGGCCCAAGTACTTGAGACCCTGCCACCCATGTGGAAAATCCAGATTGAGTTCCAGGCTTCTGGCTTCAGCCTGATCCAGCCCTAGCCATTGTGGCCATTTGGGGAGTAAACCAACAGATGGAAGTTTGCTCTTACTCTCTCTCTGTAATTCTGCCTTTCAAATAAATAAATCTTTTTAAAAAAGGTTTCTGTCAATGTTATATACTAGAAAGAGTGTTAGCCTTTACGTCAAATACATCTCAAGTCCTATCATAGCGCCAGCACTGATTATTAGGTAACCTTGGACAATGTACACTCTTTTTCCCTAGCCAAGCATTTGGCCTAAAATCACCTTTCTAGTTTTCTCCCTAGTCAGTTGATCAACTCTGTCAATGAGTTAAGAATTCCTACTTAATTTTTCAGCTGTAGAAGAACCACTCCAAGAATCCAGAGGAGGGAAATTAAGAGTATGTCCCCTGCCAAGTTCTAGTGATAATTTTCTCAACTTTCATGTTAATTGTTTTTTCTCTTCTCTTTTGACCCTGTGTCAACGGTGGATAGAGGAATTTATTCTCTAATGTATTAGTTGATCAACCATGTTCTCTAAGCCCAAATTCTCTTTATAGAGAAAGGAATTTTTGTTCAGAGAAAGAAATTTGTGAAGTCAATAAATGAGTTAAGATATGTTAGGAATATAAATGACACATAATAAAGCCTGTGTAGCAATAGACTATGGAAATCAACTCTGACCTATGGCTTGAACTTGGAAAAAGTTTGTTCCTCCAAAGCAATATTTTAGCTAGTATCCTAGGTCAGCAGCTAGTACCATCATTACACCTTCTCTTGCTATTGCTGCTACCTCCCCTTTACAATGATTGCATGAGATGCAGGAGAGCTTATTTTGTAACCTGTGTAAGCTGGTATTCATTCAGCCATGTAAAAAGGCCCCATATGCTGTGACTTTCCCATTTCTTTAAAAATTGTTTTTGCTATTCTCAAAGGGTACATGGTTATTCCTTTCTCAGAATCTTCTTTGAGTAAATTCTTCCATGGATACTCAAGAAGTTAATAGGGAATTTAGTAGACAACTGAACTTCTTTTCTTGGGCCTTTCCTAACGCCCTTTTTGCCTCTAAAAGATTTTTTGCATTAAAATTGGACTACCGAGACATATCGTGCTTCTCATCTCTTCCCTTCCTTACTCTTTTTTTGTGACAGGCAGAGTAGACAGTGAGAAAGACAGAGAGAAAGGTCTTCCTTCCGTTGGTTCACCCCCCAAAATGGCTGCTATGGCTGGTGCTGTGCCGATCCGAAGCCAGGAGCCAGGCGCTTCCTCCTGGTCTCCCATGTGGTGCAATCAAGCACTTGGGCCATCCTCCACCGCTTTCCCGGGCCACAGCAGAGAGCTGAACCAGAAGAGGAGCAACTGGGACAGAATCCAGCACCCCAACCGGGACTAGAACCCAGGGTGCCAGCGCGGCAGGTGGAGGATTAGCCAAGTGAGCCGCGGCGCTGGCCTCCCTTCCTTACTCTTAAGAAAAGTTATAGAATTGTCCCCAAATTTTCCTTTGCAAGCTCATTACTGATGGCTGTACATTACAGTCCCATTTTTAAGGCTCTGATAATATCCATTAATTCAATAAGTACCAAATTCTTAATGCATGCCAGGCCCAGTTGTGGGCATTGGGAGATATACCTTAAAATAAAATAAAGACCCTCCTTTCATGGATCTTGTATTCTACTGGGGAGAAAAAGGCACTAAAAAACTCAAGATATTTATCAGGTGGTAAATGCTTTAAAGAAAAATAAAACAAGGTAAGAGGTTTGGTATTTTACACAAGGCAATCAGAGATGGCCTCTGTTATTATGACATTTTGACAGTGAACTAAATAGAGTAAGAGTCCAAGTCATGGTGACTACCTTGGGAAAGAGTAATTTTGTGAATGGTGAAAACCAAATGTAAAGGTCCATAAGTAGAAGTATGTTTGGCATGTTGAACAGCAAAGCGATCAGAGTGGATGCATTTGAGTGATCAAGGAAGATTATTTGCTCCATTTGTCTTTCCAAGGGGAATAGCAGTAACACATAGGCTTAAAGTTCATCATTAATAAAGAGATGTGAAGTGAGGCTTTTGGAAGTCCTGCAGAATAGCAAGAGAAGTAAGTGAATTCTTCCTACCGTAGTTATTGTCAATATTTCCGCGTTAAAGCATGGCCCCAAGGTTTACATCTGTAGGCCAGCTTTGGGAATGATGTTGCAACCATGATGACTGTAGGGTTATGGAGGCCACATTTTGATTTTAGAGAGGATGCACAATAGGAATTATCCCCTCTGCTTTTCTGGACTTCTCTCACTGAAAGATAATGTGTTATTAAGCCTACCAAGCACCTTCTCTGAGCCCTATCTACTGGTACATTGGCAGGACTGGTCTCAAAAGGCTCCTGACCAATAACTCAGTCTACTTGGGGGTGATAGGACCTGCAGACAGCACCCTGTCCATCTGGAATTGGCAGCTCTCATTATAAACCCTGCAAGCCACAAAGCCCATATCCTAATTAAGGACTTTAGATCCTTGTAGAAGAGCAGGCTGTCAGGAAGGGGTTTTATCAATGACAAGTGGATACTTTGTGTAACCAGGAAGGAAATAAGATTATCTAATGTGACAGAGATGTTGAACAGCCATTAAGTCCACATCCCCTGAGTTTTATAACTTATAATGACTTCACCCACCTTTACTAAAATCTCAGATATTTCTTTGTTCCTTCCCCCTTTCCCTCTGACTCTGTCTCATTCCAAGAAAACGTAGATTTAAGTCCCTTTTAGGGTAGGTAATAATTGTAATCATTACCATTTATTGAGTGTTTAGTATATACCAGGCCAAGTTCTTTGTATATATTATGGCATTCAGTTATCACAACAACTCTATAAGGTAGATCGTATTATTATTTTCACTTTACAGCTGAAGTTTGCAAAATGCAAATTTACCCTCAAGTTTGAGACTCATAGAGTTTGACTACACTGCTCAAGATTTTACTGCTAATAAGTGACAAGGTCACAGTGCACTGACTCTGATTCCAAGCTGACTCTTTAACCTCTGTGTTATACTCTTTCTTCCCACTTCCTGTAAGAGTGAATAGTAAAGGAAATATGGCGCACACACACACACACAATGATTATTATTCAGTCATAAAAACAAATGAAATCTTGTCACTGCAGCAACACTGGAGATTATTATGCTGAGTGAAATGGGCCAGACACAGAAAGACAAGTACAGCATGTTCTCATTCATATGAGAAAGCTGAAAAAAAGTTAATCTTATAGAAGTAGAGAACAGAGCCGGCGCCGTGGCTCAACAGGCTAATCCTCCGCCTTGCGGCGCCGGCACACCGGGTTCTAGTCCCGGTTGGGGCACCGATCCTGTCCCGGTTGCCCCTCTTCCAGGCCAGCTCTCTGCTGTGGCTAGGGAGTGCAGTGGAGGATGGCCCAAGTCCTTGGGTCCTGAACCCCATGGGAGACCAGGAGAAGCACCTGGCTCCTGCCATCGGATCGGCGCGGTGCGCCGGCCGCAGCGCGCTACCGCGGCGGCCATTGGAGGGTGAACCAACGGCAAAAGGAAGACCTTTCTCTCTGTCTCTCTCTCTCCCTGTCCACTCTGCCTGTCAAAAAAAAAAAAAGAAGAAGTAGAGAACAGAATAATGGTCAGTAGAGGCCAGGAAGAACAGCAAGGACAGTGGGAAGTTGGATATGGATAACAAAATATGGTTACATAGGAGAAATAAGTTTTACTATAGTGCATTAGAAATTTACAACAATTTAGTTCTTCTATTTTTTAAATTTTCATTTTATTTGGAAAACAAACACAAATTCACACACACATACACACACACACACAGAATCTTCCATCTGCTGGTTCACTCTCCATGGTGCCTGCAACAACAGGATGGGGCCAGGCCAAAGCCACGAACCTAGAACTCAATCCCATGTTTCCCATGTAAGTGGCAAAGACCCAAGTACTTGGACCATCACCTGCTACCTCCCATGGTGCACATTAGCAGAAAGCTGGGATAGTAAGTGGAGCCTAGACTTGAACCTAGACATTCTGATATGGCATGCGGGTATCCTAAGGAACATCTTAACTGCTGTACCAAATGCCAGCCCCTATTATATATTTTATAAAGAACTAAAAGAGATGGGGTCTTCCTCTCTTGGAGCACCCCTTCTGGCTGCTGCAGCAAGTTTCTGACTTAAATAAATCTTGCCTCTCCTCCGTGTCTCTCTCTCTCTCTCTCTGTCACACACACACACACACACACACAACTAAAAGAGAGGTGTTTCATACTTCCCAACACAAAGAAATAATGACTGTTTAAATAGAGTTAAATGTTAATTATCCCAAATGTGATCATTACTTATTATATACATCTATACAATTATCACATTCTATCGCATAAATATGTACAATTATTATGTGTCAGTTTTAAAAAGCTCTTTTATTTAATAGCCTTTAAAGGGCCTGGCAGCCAAGATTCATCCATTCATTCTAAAAACTGTCATTGAGCTGTTGCCTGTTACTGGATGCCCTACTAGGGCTTAACTTCTAGACATGGATAAGGCAGAAATCTGTTGTCAGGAAAGTCATGGGACTCAGTAATTGGGACCAATTAACACTTAGAATGCAGTGTGATAACTACTGTGATAAAGACGAACATTGAATGTTTTGGAAGCATAGGAAAGTGAATCGGAGAAGGCTTCATACAGTGGCTAATGTATCAGGCCAGAGAAACATCAGAGAAGTAGATTAATTAAGGTACAGGCTGGCTTCCTGTAACAGAGATCCTCCTGCACCACAGGACTGTAGAATGAGGCTTAGGTAAGATGGAAGTTCATGTATCTCTCATGTAAAGTCTAGAGGTGAATGATACAAGATTGATGGGCCAGCTCTACCATTTTCACCATTGGACTTTAATCTCTGGATCTTAGATTGCTGTTTATTTGTCTCCATTTACTACCTAGAGAGAAAGAGAAATGAGAGACTGAAATGTAGACAGGTTCTTTTAAAAAACATGATCCAGAAGTTTGTATACCTCAACTCCACTTGTATTTTATTGTCTAAAACTTAGTTACATGGCTTATGTAGCTACAAGGGAGGCTGGCAAGTGGAGGCATGGGATCCTGGCTAAAACTCAGGGACTTCTATTAATAAAAGTAAGAAGAAGAGGATGGATACTGGGAGGCAATTAATAGCCTCTGCCATAAAGGGGGAAGGTGTGTTAGACATGGCCATCTCTGCATACACACAGGAATGAGAAATCAAAGAACTAAAGTACCATAAGAAACCAAAGAACTCAATAGTTCAGAGACTAACAATAATTCAGTAATAACAGTAGCAGAGGGTGTGAATGAAAGCAATGTGGTGAATATAGGGTAATAGGGACTGGAGATTGGTCAGATTATGTGTGTGCTGACCAAGGAATTTAGACTTTGTCCCAAGGATAGTGATGAGTCACTGAAATATTTTAAGCAGGGGAGTAGCACACTTAGATTTAAGTTTAGAAAGATTACACTTTCTGCACCAGGATAGAAAGATTAAAGAATAGAGTGATGAGAGGCAGGATAGGAGATGATTGCGGTAATTGGAGACATGATGAGGCTCTAAACTGAGGTAGTGGCAATGAGCAGAGGGAGTAGATTGGAGACATATTAAGGAAGCATAAATGCTAGAACTTAGTGATTTAATAAATGTGGCATGTGAAAGAAAAATGCTAGTACAGTAATTTTCAGATTTCTGGCTTGGACATTAGTATAGTTTCATGTAATAAATAATACTAGGAGAAGAATTAAATTGGGTTTGAGATACCTCTAGGATATGCAGATAGCAATACTGAGCAGGCAATTAGATTTATTGGCATAGAAACCGTGGGGATATCTGATAGTGCAAGGTAGATTAGTGAGATCATTAGGTAACTGGGACCACACTCCTGGGGAAGATCAATATTTGGAGGGAGCCAATGAAAGAGGCCAGGCAGTGTCCCAGAATTAGGAATAGGATCATGCAAGAAAGTAAAGAGAGAAGCACTTTTAGACAGAGAATGGCTCACTGGGTCAAATGCTGGAGCAGTCACGATAGGGATTGAAAAAGTGCTCCTTGGATTTAACAATTAGGAGGTAAATGATAATTCTTGTGAAAACAGAAGACCTAATTGAGAAGCAAACGGAGGATGAAGAACTGGAAGCCAAACTGGCCAGGAAGTGAAGGAGAAAGGATGTATTTTTTTTTTTTTTTTGACAGGCAGAGTGGACAGTGAGAGAGAGAGACAGAGAGAAAGGTCTTCCTTTTGCCATTGGTTCACCCTCCAATGGCCGCCGCGGTAGCGCGCTGCGGCCGGCGCACCGCGCTGTTCCGATGGCAGGAGCCAGGTGCTTCTCCTGGTCTCCCATGGGGTGCAGGACCCAAGGACTTGGGCCATCCTCCACTGCACTCCCTAGCCACAGCAGAGAGCTGGCCTGGAAGAGGGGCAACCGGGACAGGATCGGTGCCCCGACCGGGACTAGAACCCGGTGTGCCGGCGCCGCAAGGCGGAGGATTAGCCTGTTGAGCCACGGCGCCGGCCTAGGATGTATTGTTGAGAGTGGTAGGGTGTGGTTTTTACAGGAGAGGCTTAAGTTAGTTTAAATGCCTTTAAAAAAATATTAGAGTAACAAAGGAGGTGAATGATGGAGGTAGGTCCCTGAGGGGCCAGAAAGAGATGAGATAGGATCCAGAGATCCAGAGCACAGGTAGAGGTGCTTTCCTTAGTTAGAGAGTGAGGAGGAGAAAGGGTAAGTTTATCTATGTAGATGCCAAGGTGTTTGTTAGTATTGAAACGTGGAATTTTACTTCTATTGACTTCCCCTTTCTGTGAATTATGAAGTGAGACTGAGAGAAGGATGTCTGGGAAGGAAGGTCCTATGCAAGGTCCTCAGCAAGGAAGGGTGACATCTAGCTGGGCAAGGGGAAATAATATAGATGATGAGTTTTAAAACTGAGTTCAAAATTATTAATGATTATATGACAATTCATATTATTTCATTTGGTCATTAAAAAAAACATTCTAACATTGTACCATTTTACATTGTCACCAACCATGAAAATCTTAATTCCTCCATATCTTTCACAACATGTGTTGTGGGTCAATCTTTTATTAATATACCTGTTCAAGAAAAAAATAGTATATATCTGCATGTCAACATATGACATAATTGTGGCAAAATGTTAGAAATTGTTAAATTTTCACTAAGCATGAAAGTTCTTAAATTTTAAAACTATAAAAATAAATTTGTAACATGAGATTCACAACAAGAAAAACAATTGTAACCATTCTAGTTAAGTATGTAGTGGCATCTCATTGTGGTTGTAATTGGCATTTCTCTAATGACCTAATGATGTTGAACTCCTTTTATGTTTGCCATTTTGTACATTTTCTTTGGTAAAGTGTTCAAGTATTTTGTCTGTTTTCAACTGATTCTATTGTTTTATTACTAAGTTTTGTGGGTTCTTTGTATGTCCTGGATACAAGTCTTTTATCATATATATGATTTGCAAATGCTTTAACTGAGCCTGTAGCTTCGCCCACTCACCCACTCTCTTAACAATGTGTTTTAGAAAAGCACAAGTCTTTTAATTGATGAAATCTGATTTATCAGTTCTTTTCTTTTGTAAACACTGCATCTAGGAAATTTTTCCCTAACCTAAAATCACAAAAATTTTTCTCTTCAGTGTTTTATCATTGCAGCTTTTACATTTGGGAATATATCTATTTTAAGTTAGATTTTGTATGTGGTGTGAGAGATGGATTAAGTTCATTATTTTGCATATGAATGCCTCATTTTTCTTTTTTTATTTTTAAACTTTTATTTAGTAAATATGAATTTCCAAAGTACAGCTTATGGATTACAATGGCTTCCCCCCCCATAACTTCCCTCCCACCCGCACCCCTCCCATCTCCCGCTCCCTCTCCCATTCCATTCACATCAAGATTCATTTTCAATTATCTTTTATATACAGAAGATCAATTTAGTATATATTAAGTAAAGATTTCATCAGTTTGCACCCACACAGAACATAAAGTGTAAAATACTGTTTCAGTACTAGTTACAGCATTAATTCACATTGGACAACACATTAAGGACAGAGATCCTACATGAGGAGTAAGTACACAGTGACTTCTGTTGTTGACTTAACAATTTGACACACTTGTTTATGGTGTCAGTAATCTCCCTAGGCTCTAGTCATGAGCTGCCAAGGAATGCCTCATTTTTCTAACACCATTTCTACCCTTTTTCCATGGGATTATTGCATAAAATTAAATCAATTTATATCTGTGTGGGTCTGTTTTTAGACTTTCTATTCTTTACCATTTATCTATTCACCTATCTTGAGATCAGAACCACACCAACTGCCTTGATTACTGTAGCTTTATAATAAGACTTGAAGTCAGGTAGTGTCAGCCATCCAATTTTGTTTTTCTTTTTCAATATTGTTTTGGCTATTCTAAGTCCTTGCATTTTCCTGCAAATTTTTGAATCAGCTTACAAATTTCTATTGAAAGGTTACAGGTGTCAAGGTTACATTCAACCTGAAAATCAATTTTGGGAGAATTTGCATCTTAATACATCTTCCTATTCATAAACAAAATTGTTTATTTAAGTTGTCTTAAGTTTTCTCAGAGATATTTTGTTAAATTTTTAGTATACAAGTATGGCTGTCTCCTTTGTGGTACTCTGCCTTACAAACTCTTGCTTCCTTGCCTGCTCCACAATCCCAACTCAATCTTTTCGGTTTACAGAGACTGTTGGCCTCTCTCTGGGTTTCCCTCCATGCGCTGTGGCCTGCAAAATTATTTCCGTGTTCTGTAAGCAGGGACAACCATAGGGCTTACCTCATTTTTTTGGTCTCCAAGGGATCACTATCCTTTGTTGCTGGATTTCTAACATGTAGAAAACCAGTGTTGCACATACACAAACAGACACACACACACACACACACACATAGTTTTTTTCTTTCTTTTCTTTGTTTCAGACTGAAAATATAAAACTAGTCCCTATCGTCCTATCTTGGATGGAAAAAGTATTTGGTTTAGTCTTTTCATTGGACAGTTTGACTTTTCATTTCGAAATTTTGAGTGTGCTTTTGTTTTTAGTGAGAATAACTTTTTTAAAAGATTTATTTCAAAAGGCAGAGTTACAAAGAAAGAGATCTTCCATCCATTGACTCACTCTCTGGATGGCTGCAATGGCCAGCATTGGGCCAGGCCGAAACCAGGAGCCAGAAGCTTCATCTGGTCTCCCACATGGTAGCAGGGGCCCAGTGTGTTTTGTGTTTCAAACCTGCAGTTCTAGGCAATGTACAAGTGCGAGAGATAAAGAGCATGACAAGCATGCTTCCTTATAGCTTAAAATCTAATCAGGAGACAGACATACAAATAAGTAGTATGTTAGAAGATAGGAAGTGCTGAAGAGAAAAAAATTTAAACAGAAGGCAATAGGAATTGTTGAGTAGAAGGAAGTGCATCAAAGTTACAAAGTTGCAGTTACATTAACCTTACTGTGGAGAGTTTTTGTTTTGTTTTGTTTTTTGTCAAAATGTTGGAGGAATTGAGAGAGCAAGCACTTCAGGAAGAGAAACAATACGAAGGCCCTGGTGTGTTTGTGGAACATCAAGGAAAATTTCTAGCACGACTAGGATACCCGAGAACATGCTCACAAACGTGTAGCTATTTAGAATGTTGTTACTGACGACAGAACCAGGAATATGGCCTCAAAGCTCAGCTGATGGCTGCTGTCATATTCTCTCAACCTTACAACCATGAGATATATACAGGCTTTTGAGTGGTCACACATTGTTTTTTTAATCATTTCCCTGATTTTACAAGGCTTGTTTTGTGTTCCCAGTCCTGCATTTTCCATGACATGTAGCCTGTTTTGACCCTTGCCTGATAGGATGCTGGACTCTGACATTACTTTTTTTTCTTAAGATTTATGTATTTATTTCAAAGGCAGAGTTACAGAGAGAGGGTGAGATAGAGAGACCCTCCATCCAAGGGTTTTCTCCCTAAATGGCCACAATGGCTAGAGCTGGGCTGATCTGAAGTCAGGAAAATTCAGGATGGATGTTGTGGTCTTTTTTTTTTTAAGTTGTATTTTATTTATTTACTTGAAAAGGAGAGAGAGAGAGAGAGAGAGAGAGAGCAAGCAATCTTCGATCTGCTGGTTACTCCCCAAATGGCCACAACAGCCAGGTATGGGACAGGCTGAAGCCAGGAGTCTGAACTCCATCTGGGTCTCCCACTTGGGTGGCAGTGGCTCAAATATTTGAGCCATCTTCCACTGTCTTCCCACGTGCATTAACAGGAATGTGGATTGGAAGCAAAATAACCAGGACCAGAACCTACACTCTGATATGGGATATTGGTGTTGAAAGGGCACCTTAACCTCCTATACCTCAATGCCGGCTTCTAATGTTGCAGTCTTGTGTCTGAATTCTCTCCTCCATGTTGAGAAGTTCCAGGTATTGTGCTTTAAGCATGGAAGGATCTCTAAGCCCTTGCTGGTGGCTAGTGTGATTAAATAAATCTCTTCAGTTTCTTTGGCCATATTGGTGGTTGTATGGCAGTCTCTATATGTGATGCTGGTTGTCACCAACTGGTAGGTAGCACTGGGGAGACAAAAAACTTGATCTAATTGTTTCCTGGATATCTTCCTTACCCTTCCACAGATCTACTTAGGCCCACCCGAGGAAAGTGCTGCGCCCCCAGTGCCTCCACCTCGGGTGACAGCAAGAAGGCACAAACCAATCACAATTTCAAAGCGCTTGCTGCGAGAAAGGACCGTGTTCTATACTTCTTCCCTGGATGAAAGTGAAGGTTAGTACCTTTAAGCAATCAGACACAAAGGGGATATTGAAGTGCAGAGGTGCAGGGGTGGCTATTTTTCTCCATTCAAAGGTAGACCTTTCCTGGTTTTTGAGTTTAAAAGCGCCCAGGGGAAGTAAGCTTTATAGTTTGTGCCCAGAGAGGGAATTAATCATTTGGCGTTGAATAGTATGGGAATGAGCTTGTAAAGGAAGCTCTATGATCACTTATAAGGCCAGTGGAGGATCCAAGATGTTCTTTTTTTTTTTAATTTTTTTTTAAATTTTTTTAAAATTTTTTTTTTGACAGGCAGAGTGGACAGTGAGAGAGAGAGAGACAGAGAGAAAGGTCTTCCTTTTGCCGTTGGTTCACCCTCCAATGGCCGCCGCGGTAGCGCGCTGCGGCCGGCGCACCGCGCTGTTCCGATGGCAGGAGCCAGGTGCTTCTCCTGGTCTCCCATGGGGTGCAGGACCCAAGGACTTGGGCCATCCTCCACTGCACTCCCTAGCCACAGCAGAGAGCTGGCCTGGAAGAGGGGCAACCGGGACAGGATCGGTGCCCCAACCGGGACTAGAACCCGGTGTGCCGGCGCCGCAAGGCGGAGGATCCAAGATGTTCTTAAATCCGTATCTTCAATACTTTGAAGTGGGTGAGCTAGGTGCTTTCTGAATGTTTTGAGATTTGAAATTCAAATGGGGCTAACATGGATTGATTGAATAGCTTCTGTGGTCCAGGTGCTGTGCTGAAGACCAGGTGAAGGGAAGACCACTTCCCTGGCCTCAGGGAGCTTACAGGGTAAAGGAAAGCAGAAATGTGCGTGAATAGATGTCATCCAGTGGAATAGTTGTTGGTACAGAGACTGCACCCATTCTCAATGAGCCTCTGCCCCTACTACTCCACTACTCAGACTCAGCTTGTAAGCGCCCTTTGATTCAGCTGACTAAATCCCCCTTCTTGAAATACTCTGTTCATGTGGCTCTCAGACACTTTGTTCCATCTCAGTCCCCTCTGCAGGTTTTCCTTCTCTCCCCCACTTATGTTTTGTTTATGTTTTAAAGATTTATTTACTTGTTTGAGGGGTAGTGTTACAGAGAGAGAGACAGACAGACAGAAGGAGAGGTCTTCCATCTGCTGGTTCACTCCCCAAGTGGTCGTAATGACCAGAGCTGGGCCGATCAGAAGCCAGGAGCCAGGGGGTTCTTCCCACTTGCTGAAGTTAAGAACTTTGCAATCATCCTTGATTATTCTTTTCCCCTTTTCTGTCACATCTAATCCATCAGCAATTCCTGTCATCTCTACATGTACATTGTGTGCTAAATCCCTCTACTTCCTACTGCTACCACCCTGTTTGAGCCATCATCATCTCTTCCCTGGTTTCCTTGCTTGCCTTCTTACCTGCCTGTAATCCATTTTCTATAGAAGCCAGCAGAATATACATCCTTTAAAAATGTAAGTCAGATCACATCATTCCCACTGCTGCACATTTTTAGTGTCCTCTCTTGACATTTAGAATAAAACTTACGGCATAGTTGTTAAAATGCCATGTGGAATCGCAGTGTCTAGATTTGAGTCCTGGCTGTGCTCCCTTGGAGACAAGAGGTGATGGCTCAAGTCATTGCATTGCTGCCACCCACATGGGAGACCCAGATTGAGTTCCCTACTCCCAGCTTCAGTCAGCCCCAGCCCCAACTATTGCAGGCATTTGGAGAATGAACCAGTGAATTAACAATAGCCTTTGCATTTGCTGTTCTCTTGGCCCTAAATACTCTTGCTTCAGGACTTGACAAGGCTTACTCCTTCATTCACGTGTCTGCGAAGTGTCATCTCATAGATACCTTCTCTGAGCACTCTAGTTGGATAGTTCTTTCTTTTCCTTCAGTCACTCCCTAGCCCTTTACAGCTTTATTTTAGTCATATCACCTGCTATTATTTGTTCACGTGCTTACTGTCTGCCTTTCCCTTTAGAAACTGAGATTAGTTTTATTACTAGCCCCTAGAACAATTATTGGTATATATTGAATGAGTTGGTAAGTATTTATAGAATGAAGAAATGCATGTATTTAGGAATAAAGAGATTTAAAGAATCACCTCTTTCATAAAAAATGTGAACTGGCTTTCAAGAGAAAGTGTAAGGAATATTGAGTGCCTGCTCTCCTGTTCCATGATCTCATTTTTATGGAAGAAGCTTTTTGTTGTTGTTTGTTTATTTACAGTCTCTCAAAATATCAGCTCTATGCCAGCAGAAACTTTTGTCTATGTTGTATCCATAGCAACAGCACAACACCTGGCACATAGTAAGTCCTCAGTTTTTAAGTGCAGTACATGAACGAACTGGGTGTTAATAGACCTAAGGCTTCTGATGAAATTAACATCTCGGCTGCTAGCATGCTGAGTAACTTGAGCTAATCACTTCACCTCTTTGGGTATCAATCTTCCCCTCTGTGTGATGAGGGCTTTGTGCCAAAAAACTCTCCAGTGACATCACTTAGTCTAGACATTTGTATTTTATTTTTAACTTCTTTTAAAACAGCTATATAATTCACATGCCATAAATTTACTCTTTTAAAGCATACAGTTCAGGAGTTTTAGTGTATATTGTGCAACTGTCTTATTTCAGAACATTTCCATCACCCTAAGAAGTTCCACACCTTCCACTTCCCTCCCTTCCCCAACTCCTGGCAATTAATCTACTTTGTATCTCTACAAATTTCCCCATTCTGGATGTTTCATATGAATACGATTATATAATAATGTATCGTCATTTGTGGCTGGCCTCTTTCACTTAACATTCTGTGTTCAAGATTCATCCATGTTGCAGTGTGTATCAGGACTTCATTCTTCTTATTGCCAAATAGTATTCCATTGTATGACTGTAACACTTTCTGTTTATTCGTCAGCTGGAGTTATATTCAGTTTTTGGCTCTTAAGAATAATGCTGTTATGCACATTCATGCACAGGTTTTTTGTGAATATCTCTTTTTTTATTATCTAGGACTGGCATTGCTGGGTCACATGTTCACTCTATATTTAAACATTTGAAGGATGACCAGGCTGATTTGCTGCACCATTTTGATTTCCCACCAACAATGGATGAGGATTCTAGTTTCTCCACATTCTATCCAATACTTGCTATAGTCTTTTTGATTTTCATCATCCTAAGTGGGTGGGAATCCATGGTCTCATATAATCTTCAACATTCAGTGTGAAGTTGATATTTTGAGCTGCATTTAAAAAAAGAGCTTTGTTCATTTATTTGAAATTCAGAGTTACAGAGAGCAGGGGGAGAGAGAGAGAGGGAGAGAGAGATCTTCCATCTTCTGGTTCACTCCCCAGATGGCTGCAACAGCTAGGGCTGGGCCAGGCTGAAATCAGGAACATAATTTATCCAGGTCTGCCACATGGGTGGCAGGGGCCCAAATACTTGGGCCATCCTCCACTGCTTTTCCCATTACCAGGGAGCTGGATGGAAAGGGGGAAGTGAGGACTCAAACTGGTGCCCATAGTGGCTTTACCCACAATCCCACAATGCATTTTATAGTGAAGAGTGAATAATTTACTCAATTAACACAGCTACTAAATGACAGAATAGAAACTTGTATCCATCTATCTTATCCCAAAGTTCATTTGTCTGTTATAATATCGTGCTTCCTAAAACCTGTCTGAGTGCTGTTCTGGGAAGGAAGTAATCCTTCTTACCACTGTTCTTCACTGGTAGCATTTCATTATGTTACCTCCAAACTTTGTAGGTATATAGTACGTCAGTAGATTCTTCCACCATAATCATGGGACTACTTCACCTCTCCATATCTAAGCCCTGTAGATTCCATCTGTAATATCTCTAGCATCTGTCTCTTTTTGCTGATGCTGTTCCAGTTTGGATCCTTCTCACCAGCACTACCCTAGCATTCTCCCCACCTGCCATCTCTGTGGTACAATCTACTTTTCATGAACAACTCAAAGGGATTGCTAAAAACACATACTCAGTAATTCCTCCAAAAAAGTCATTATCCTCTTGTGGTCCAAAGATAAAGTTCATTTTCCTGAGCATGGCTTCCATGCCCTTCGAGGTACAGCCCCAGCCTATCTTAACAACTTCATCTCCAGCTACTTGTCCCTTTCATCTTAAATTGGCTCCTGTGCTCAAACCAAAGTTTTCATTTTATTTTATTACACAAATTATGACCTTTCACTTTTCCAAGTTGCTCTTTGTTTGAAATGTTCTTCCTGCTTTTCTTTATCTATTGTAATCCTTCAAGACCCAGCTCAAGTTACCTCTTTCAAAGACCTTCTCCCACTCCAAAGGAAATGAAATTAGCATTTGAAAGAGATGCCTGCATGCCTATGTTTATTGAAGCACTGTTCTAATAAGCAAAGACACAGAATCAACCTAGAAGTCTATGGACTGATGCCTGGATAAAGAAAATGTGATATAGATATAGATATGGATGATGAAATATTACTTACCCATTAAGACTGAAATGCTAACGTTTGCAATTGGAGAAAGATCAGTATGTTAAATGAAATAAGCCAGACCCCAAAACACAATATCACATGTTTTCTCTTATTTGCATTAGTTAGTATATATAGAGAGTATAAAAATTGTGTAGATGTCATATCATTTGGTATATAGTTATAAATATTGCTTCACTGAATCATAATATGTAAATGTCAAAATGTTCTTCTTTCCAACATAATTGTCATGAGTCCCTCACTGTGATATTAATACCTCTCTTCAAGAAAAAATACTATACATGTCTCTATTTGAAATAATGTGACAAAATGCTTGAAAGTTATAAAATAACTTAAAAAATTTTTAAAAAGGGTGACCTTCTCTAACCATTCCACACAGAATTAGTACTATGTTCCTCCTAGCATTTGTTGGCATGATTGTACTTGGATTATAATCACTAATCTTTTTCTCCTGCTGGAATAATGCGTAATCTCTCAACACTTCCTCTTCCCACTTTCCCATATATAGAAGAGAGACCTTCAGTTTAAGGCTTAGCTATCTGCCTGTTTGTGGGACTTCCCTGACTGCTCCAAATTCACTCCCAGTTCCCTGCAGTTTTTGAGGCCAAGTTGGTTGTTTTCCTATGTAAATCGATGCTGAGTTTGAGAAAAAGTTGCTGACAGGAACTTATGGCCTGTGGAATCAAACTTCAAGATTTGAAACCTGGCCCTGCCATTTACTAGCTTTGTGACATTGATTCCCTCTGTGCCTTAGTTTCCTTGTCTGTAAAATGGAGCTTTGTAAGAGTTTGTTGCTTTATACAGTTGTTTTAAATGTTATGTAAGCTAATCTGGCACAGAGAAAGTGCTCAAATAATGGTATATGTTGTCATTATTATTATTATCATCATCATCATCTTTGCCACTATTTTTATTCAGCGGTCTTGAGAACTTAGAAACGCTTCCCCTGGCAGAAGGGCCTAGTGCCAAAGTCACCACTGCTTCCATCAATTCATCGCCTCTGTTCTGGGCTAAGAGAAGATCCTTTCCCACGTGAGAAGGCAGTGGCCTCTCTGAGACCGCATATACAGACCATCTGATTAACACTGGACATTTTATTGAGATGGGGATGATACTGTTATGGCCGATAGGGAAGAGGCAAGTCCTGTTGTCTCCTCTGCAGGAGAGCAAGGTTGGAATTTCCAAGGGTATTTCTGCCAGAAAAAAGAAAATATTCAGATAGGGACATGGAACTGAGGTATTGGTCCTGAAGCACGTGGAGGAAGGAATCCATGCCATCATACACTTTCACTGTTTGGCAAGAGTAGTGGCTGTGGAAAGACAACCTCTACCACAGGCATATCCTGGGAGCCAACTGATCTAGTTGCATGGCACTCTCAGGCTTATGTCCCTGACATTACTTGTGAACGTTTCGCAAGCTGTTGCTTGACTGCTGCAGTGTAAATGCAGTTGTGTTAGGGTTAGTAGAAGAAGGATCCGCATCTACTCTGGACCAGAGTAGAGAAACTACACAGGCACTTCCTTGGTCCCAGCCTCATTAGCAGTGGCAGCAGCAGTTCTGGACACATTTTCAAGAAGAAAACTCTTTGGGGGAAGCCTTCATAGTAAGGCATTTCATATGGAAACTCTTGCCTCATTGCCCACTGGGAGCATAATAATACAACTTATAACTACTAATTATTGTCTCTTATGTACCAAGTACTGAAATCAGTTTACCATCTCCTATAATCCATACTACAATATCATAAGACAGATACTTTATTATTCCAATCCTCATTTTACTGATGAGAAAATGGAGATAGAAAAAATATGGAACTTGTCCATGGACCCATAGTTGGTAAGTAGCAGAACTGAGATGCAGACCTGGCCACCTGGTTCCAGAGCATGCATTGTTTTTAACACCTTATTATGAAGTATTTCAAATATAAACAGAGGTTGAACAAAAAGTCTAATTAACCTCCCAGTTCAACATTTGCCAGCACCTGTCCAGTCTTGTTTCAATACCTCTACTCACTCACCCAATCCAGACATCATGTCATTTCATTTATAAATGTTTTAGTATGTATCCCTAACAGATACTCTTTTCAAAGAAAAACCATAATATCATCATCATACCTAAAGAGTAAAAACAAAAAACGCAGGGCTGGCATTGTGGCGTAGTAGGTTAAGCTGCCCCCTGCAATGCCAGCATCCAATATGGATGCCAGTTCAAGTTTCGACTGCTCCATTTCCAATCCAGTTCCCTGCTAATGCTCCTGGGAAAGCAAAAGAAGATGGACCAAGTGCTTGTGGCCTTGCATGCATGTGGAAGACCCAGAAGAAGCTTATGGCTCTTGGCTTCAGCCTGGAACAGCCATGGCTGTTGAGGCCATTTGGGGAGTGAACCAGTGGATGGAAGATCGCTCTGTCTCTCTTCTTGTCTCTGCCTCTCTCTCTCTACCCCACCACCACTCAGTAACTCTGCCTTTCAAATAAATAAACAAATAAAAATTTTAAAAATGGTTCCTTAACATGAACTATCTAGTTGGTTTCCAAATTCTTCTGTTAACGCATTGAAACATCAGGATCCAAATAAGATCCATGTATTACAATTGTTCGCTATATCTCTCAGATCTCATTTTGCCAGCCAGAACCTGTATTCTTAACTGCTACTCTAGATCAAGGTTTTTCATTACTAAGGAAAGTGACAATTTCCTTACAGGAGGCATTCTCAATCTGTGGTTCACTGACAGTTTCAGGGAGCTCTGTGAATCACTTAGTATCCAAAACTTTGATTACATTTGTATAGGTTAATTTTGCCAAGGAGGGAGTCCCTGGTTCTCATGAGGGTCTCAAAAGCTTTAAGTAAGATGCAGAACCACTGTTAAATGCATACTAGTATCAGAGAAAAGTAGACCACAGAAGCTAGAGCAAAAACATAGCTAGTTGGGGGACTCTTTCTGGGACTGGTGAAAGAAATTAAATTCTGTTATATTTATTAAGCTGACATTTCAAGGACCTTATCAAATTACTTTTGCGAGAGTTAGTCAAAAATTAACTTTCTTTTAAAAGCGTAGAATGTATAATTTATTCATGATTTTAAATCTCTTCTGAATTACGTATCCCTTTGAATAAAACACCTTGGTGTATTATGGTTTACTGATCGTGGTGGTGGAAATTGTACCCAGATCTTGAATTAAAGTCTCTGCCTGGATGGGACCTGTGGTTCCACATGAATTGAGGAGGGTGGTGACTGACTTTGTGAGATATAGTTGATTTGTGCCACAATGACAGCTCCTTTGAAAATATCTACAAATTATCACAAGTATGTATGCATATATCCACATGAAAGAGGTTGTAAATGGTATCATTAATCTTCTGTGTACCAACTTTTACCAGATGAAATCCAACATCAAACACCCAATGGTATGATCACCAGCAGCATAGAGCCCCCCAAGCTGCCACAGCACCTCAAACTACCTACTCAGAAGAGTGGGGAAGTGGATCCTGGCAGGAAGTCCCCAAACAAGCCTGTTTCTGATGGCAAGTTGGAGCCCTGCACCGACGTGGACATAGGGAGATTGGTGTCTAGGTTACAGGATGGAGGGAGCAAGGCCATCCCGAAGGCCACCAACGGACCAGTGCCAGCCTCTGGGCCCACCAAGACCCCCTCTTTCCACATAAAGAGACCAGCTCCCAAACCCGTGGCACACCACAAGGAGGGTAAGTGAATGGGAACCCCATGGGAACTGGAACTGACCCACTGCTTTTCACTGAGATTGGAGATATGTTCAAGTGGAAATCAGTTCCAGTTTACGACTAGTATTGGAGTGGAGAGTAACCATTCATAGTAGTCACTAGAATAAAGCTGGAAGAGGGCAGGATGTTATCTGCCTGTTTTGTTTAACTACAACAAATTCCTGGCTTGTGTATAGTAGGCCCTTGTTATATGGTATGAGTGAGTAGTAATGATATGATTATGATTATGATTATGATTATGATTATTAATGCTATATTAATGCTGCTGTTGCCATTTTTTGAGTATCTGTTATGTGCCTTTCTGTGGTAGGTTCTGATATACTACTTTTTATCCTCATGACCCCACTGTGAAGAATGTATTATTCTTGCTTTTTTTTCCCCCATTAGGAAACCAAGGATCCTAAAGATAAGTAACTTGCCAATGATTCACAACTAGTCATTGGCAGAGCCAGGATCTAAATCTTACCTTGTCTGGCAGGCGCCAAAGTCTGTTCTTTCCACTAAGGCAGAACTATCATGTTACCTTTCTATAAGATTTGAATCTGTTCTCCTTCTTACTTTCCAGTTTAGGAGAAATAGGGATAAAGGGGCGCAACATCTGCAAACCTCTGGCCTTCAGAAATTCTTGCAAATTCAGGATGTGGCTGACTTGCAAGTTTAATTGGCTACTACACATGGTGATCCATATTAAAAGATTCAATTTTAATCCAGAGGGGAGTTTCTGGGGCTATAATACTGTGAACAGAGCATGGTATCATGGAAAGAATATGGATTTTGGTATCACAAAGACTTGGATCCAGATTCTGGCTCTTTGACTTTGTAGTTAGATGACCTTCTAGAAATGTGCTTTATGAGTTTATATCCTGTCCTGTTCTAAAAAGGATTTAAGACATTTCACAATATGGCAAAATATAAAAACCTAAAAATAGTAAGAATAATTTATTTGGCAGGTATTTATTGAGTACTGAGTGTGTATCTGGCCCCTTTCTAGATGCTGAGAACATAGGAATAAATAAGATATACAAGGGCCCTGTCTTCTTGAGGCTTAGCTCAGACCTTGGCAAACTATGGCTTGAGGGCCAGATCAGATCCATTGCCTCTTTTTCTATGGCTTGCAAGCTAAGAATGTATTTACATTTTAACTATTTGGGAAAAAAAGTAAAAAATATTATTTCATGACACATGAAATTATACGAAATTCAAATTTATCTTCATCAATATATGCATGCTTCCTCATTTACATAGTGTCTGTGGCTGCTTTCTAGCTGCAACAGAATTGTGTAGTTGCAACAGAGATCTAATGGCCTGCGGAGTCTGAAATACAAGGGGGTGTTTTAAAAGCCTAGGGAGAATGCATATTATGAAAAACCTATGCGTGGATTTCAAAATTTTTTTGTACCAAAATAAACTCGCCACATATAACAACCTTAGTGGGAGCCTATGGTGTCTCAGAGAACAATTTAGTAAAAGCTGTTCTCTGAGGGATCCACTCACCAATGGACACTAGGAATTCTGAGCTTGACCCGCTGATGCATCTGTGTAATCACAGTTCAGTTATTTAACCACTTGGTGGTTTCTGTATCTGCAAAATGGGAGAAACAGTTCCTCCACAGAATTATTGGTGGGATTAAAAAGAATAACAAATAAAATATCTGGCTCATCATCAGCATTCAAAATATGATTATTAGTTCCCTCCTGTCCTCCCTTCCCCCCACCTCCCTAAATTTTGTCTTTTCTGGGAAGTAGCCAAGAAAGGCCAGGCTAATTTGTAGACATCTGCTTTGGTTTATAAGTCATATATTGACCTTCATTATCAATCTGCTGGAAAGTTGGGCAACTCAACTTACACTCATTACAGTAAAATTTCTCTTGCCTGTAGCCAGGCCTTGAGATTAGCCAGATCCTATCAGCTCAGCACACACACAGTAACTTAGCCCTCCCTATTAGGTCTGCCGTCACCATCTTCTGCTGCAAAGTGAAATCCCAGCAGTATTCTCCTCTCCCCCTTTCTCCATGGTCCTGCCCCTGGCTGCTGGCGCCAGCTGCTCTGATCTGATGGTGTCAATTAATGCAAGTACTGATCTGACTCGTTCAGTATCAGCCAGACTATCTAAAGCAGTGCCACAGCATTGCCTGGCTTTGCTTTCTGCTCTACATCAGCTAGCAACAGGCTGGCATGATGCAGCTTTTTTCAAAGCCCTGTGCCACTAGTCTTGGCCTACAGAAAGCAGAACTGAGTCTGTTTTGGCCATGGTGGAGAATTAGCCAAACCTCTGGTGTAGTTGCCTCTTTGAACCTTACTCTTCTGCCTCTGCCTCGCCTCTCTCCCTCCTTCCCCATTTTGGCTGCTGCTCCATGGTAGATTCCTGAGCATCAGGATGCTTATCAATTAAGCAAAAGCTGCAAACAGCTCTGATCCTGACACAGAGCTGATAGTTAATTAGCTCCTTGTGCTGGCCAGCAGACTCAGTGGCAGTACCAGAGGGAGGGAACTATGTTACCCCAGCTGACCCACTATGCACCTTGTACTTGTTACTCCCTTTTAGCTCTGTTGTTGAGGGCTTCACTTGCCCCCCTGAGGGTCAGTGTACAAGCTTCATTGATTTAGTGATCCAAGTGTGCACTCTGGCTTCATCCTTTCCAGTGACGGAGCATTTGAGCAGACGAGGTATTCTCCACATTTTTTTCTCAGTAATTACAAGTAGCAGTAGCACGGTACCTGTTAAATCACTTTTCCATGACTGTCGACTTTACGATAAAATAAATGTCATTTGCTGGTAGAATTGTTTCAAGCCACACCCCACACCTTTTTTTTTTTTTTTTTGGTCCAGACATAGAGCTGGGTACTTTGCCTTCTTCTCTTGAATCTAAGCATTATGATAGGCCTGTGAGAAAAATCTTTTTTTTTATTCTTAACATTTATTTAATGAACATACATTTCCAAAGTACAGCATATGGATTACAATGGCTTCCCCCCCATAACTTCCCTCCCACCCACAACCCTCCCCTTTCCCGCTCCCTCTGTGAGGAAGATCTTATTCTCTGCATTTCACAGATGGAGACACTGAGGCTTACAGACATTAATCAACTTGCCCAGTCACACAGGCTGTAAGTCATAGAAATGGGCTTGAATCTAAGCTTCTTGGGTCCAAGTTGAGGACATTTCTCCTTTCTACCAAATTCTTCCTTCTATAGCTGTGTTAGCCACCTTCTCATTTCTCTTTTTCTAAGAAGCACTCACTTTTGGGAGAGCAGAATTACGGATGCCCACGTTCCTGCATTCATTTGCTATCACTGTCCCTTATGAGTCCTGGCTTTGTAAAGGGCAAGTGTGTAGCTTCCATAGAGATCTTAGGACCTTACTTTTAGGAAGGAAGGGAGGGGAGGGCTATATCCCATCTACTTGCATGTGTTTCTTCACATATTCCAGTATGTTGCTATGCAACTGGAAAGAGAAAGATGAAAGGCTTATGGTCCCTGCCTTCCAAAGGTTCATGGTGAGACTAACATGCAAAACAGTCAGGCCCAACCTAGTGTGTTCCATGTTCTTAAGGGGGTGAGAATAAATTCCAGTAGGGGCATGGAACAAGGAGTTCTTCATTGTTCCTGAAGTATTGAGATAAAAGGAGAGAGCACACTGTGGTCAGGATCCTATGACATATGGGTTTAGGAGCCTTTCTTAGAAGCTCCTTTCCACTCACTTGACTCGGGGTGGAGGGGAGACTGCATCTGGTGGTGTGCTCCTGGGCTTGGAGACATCCTACATGCAAGGCCTCGCTCAGTCACAGGGCCATCAATTCTCCACTATGGTGACTAATTCTATGAGTGGCATTTGCTCTAAAAGTATTAGGAACAGACTTGCTCTTGCAGTAATGGGCGTTGCTGGTCTTTATCCAGATTTTCCTGTTTGGACTCATACTTTAATCATCTACTCTTTGGTCTTTATTCTCTGCCTTTCCTGGAACCTAACTCCGAATTGTTCCACAACCATAATTAATGGCTAAGGGAAAAGGAAGACTTTTAAGGTGAGCATGGAAGAGTGTCAGAAAGAGAATTCTAGAAGACTAGAGGAATCTCTAAAAGGAAACAGCTCCCCTCTATGCTGTGCCCTCTTGTTGGTATAGTTAAATTTGAGGAAAGGAGAAAGAAAGTTGCTTAAGTTTGGAGACAGATGACCATCAGACACCAAGAAATCTGTAAACGCTAAGATTCTTTGTTTATAGCCATTTGACAGAGAGTAAAAACAGAGAGAACAGGTCGTGCTAGAGAGGGAGATCAAATTTATAGTAAGAGCCAGGTTGTGGACCAAGGTTAAAATGAAATTAGAAGGAAGTAGTTTGGTAGAGGATTATATTCTCAAGAGGCTGTTGAAAGTCCAGGCTCTGGAGTCTCCCAGATATGAGTTTAGATCCTGGGTATGCCTCTCCCTTAGCTGTGAGACTTTGGGAAAGTCACAGAATCTCGGAGCCTTCATTTTCTTGCTTGCAGAATGTGGATCATTGTGCACATAGGATTGCTGTTTTAATTGAAAAGAAGCAGCTATGTGTCTGACACATCATGAGCACGTGGGAATAGAATAAAGGGCATCTAGGATGGAGATGGTTAATTATAAGACATGTGAATAAAACAATAAATAATGCCATTTGGACTGTAGGATATGTGAAGAATAATGGTGGAAAGGTAGATCAGAGAGGACAGTCGAAGCCAAATAGAAGAGGATTGTGCATGCCAGGGTAAATATTTTGGGTGTATTCTGCTGGCAGCAGGGAACCATAAAGTTGGCATCTTTCATACACACACACACACACAGAGAGAGAGAGAGAGAGAGAGAGAGAGAACTGGTTTCTAGTATACTCCAAAAGAAGCATATGAAAGTCAGCAGGGAGAGACAGCAGAGATGGATAGATTTATGTCATAGGCTCATTCAGCCTCATTCATCTAGAAAACAGTTCAATCTTTATGTTGTACTGGTAGCTAAGTGATCTGCTGAAGATCATACAAGTTAGTTTTAGCATTAAGAATGAAATGCCGTTACATGTAACTGTTCGTTTCCTGCCTCGCCAGTTTGCCATTGTGACTTAACTGTAACTGAGACAAGTCAGAGGCAAGAGGCAAGAGGGAACAGTATTGGGGTATTTCAGCTAAGGAAACCCTTTGCACCTACTTCAAAGCTTGACTTAAAATGAGTCATCAAGTTGAAGCTTCCAATAAAGGGCTTAGGAAGATGCAAGGTTCATGATGTTTGTTTTCCAAGGCCATAGGTTGGTGTTCATTTAGATATGGCTGTACCTTGGGAATAAATGGCTCATATTTCAAGGATGTCATCTGGTTTGCTCATTAAGGGGAGAAGTAGCCCTAGGATGGACACAGCATCAGGCAGAAGTGTTTTATGGCTCTGACAGTATAGCATGTCCTTCCTGTCAGATTGCTCTACTCTCTCCACCAATAATCAGTAGAAATGGGGCAACACTGTTAGCTCTGGTCACCTCTGAGCTACAGTGAGGAAGCATTGTCATGTGACCTAATGGTTCTCAACCTTGGATGCTCATAGCATCACCTGGGGAGCATTTAAGAATACCCAGGCCCAGGTTCCAATCAGTTCAGCTAGGATCTCTGAGGATAGGTCCTACATATTACATAATTTTGAAGCTCCTCACTGTTCCTGATGTGTAGCTAGGGTTGAAAACCACTGATAATTGGGACATTATGGATTTCAGAAATCATGAAACCTGAATTTATTGCTGATAAATTCTGAGGTTACTTGTTATCATGGAGTCTTTGTTTCTTCAATGATAATAACTTCTACAGGATTATGGCCAATGTTAGATAAGAAATTGTTCATAAAGCACTGAGTACAGCATCACAGCATCTGGAATAAAAAACATTCAATAAAAAGGTAGATTAAGGGGCTGGTGCTGTGGCATAGCAGGTAAAGCCACCACCTGCAGTGCCAGCATCCCATATGGGTGCCAGTTCGAGTCCTGGCTGCTCCAGTTTCTATCCAGCTCTCTGCTGTGGCCTGGGAAAGCAGTAGAAGATGGCCCAAGTCCTGGGGCCACTGCACCCATGTGAGAGACCTGGAAGAAACTCCTGACTCCTGGCTTCAGATCGGCACAGCTCCAGCCATTGCGGCCAATTGGGGAGTGAACCAATGGATGGAAGACCTCTCTCTCTCTCTACCTCTCCTCTCTGTGCAACTCTGACTTAAGTAAATAAATACATTTTTAAAAAAAAACGTAGCTTAGAATTTTTGTCAGTGCTATTTTATTACCATTACTAGGATTGTTACCATTTATAGTTTTGTTTTACTAATAATAACAAGCAGCAGACATAGAAAAGCTGTAGATGTGGAGTGGGAGATACAGGCCTCATTCCTCACTCTACCATTTATCTAACCACATGGCTGTAGGTAAATTAATTTATTTTTCTGAACCTCGGTTTTCTTCTTTGTAAAATGGAGATAACACTTGTCTATTCTTCCCTTCCAAGCTTATTGTGAACATCAGATAGCTACCATCTGGGATAGTGCTTTAAACAGTCTAAAGTTTGCTAGAAAAGTTGGATTATTAATATCTTTTTGGTTAATTTTTCATGCAATTCTGTGCACACAGCCTGCTGCAAAAGGGCATACCATATCCATTAATATAAGATACAGGCTAGCCAGGGAAACAGAATCAGATGAGAGCACATTAATTATGTTTGCTCATTCTTTTTTTTTTTTTTTTTTTGACAGGCAGAGTGGACAGTGAGAGAGAGACAAAGAGAAAGGTCTTCCTTTTCCATTGGTTCACCCTCCAATGGCTGCCGCGGCCTGCGCTCTGCGGCCGGCGCACCGTGCTGATCTGAAGGCAGGAGCCAGGTGCTTCTCCTGGTCTCCCATGGGGTGCAGGGCCCAAGCATTTGGGTCATCCTCCACTGCACTCCCTGGCCACAGCAGAGAGCTGGACTGGAAGAGGGGCAACTGGGACAGAATCTGGTGCCCCGACCGGGACTAGAACCCGGTGTGCTGGTGCCGCAGGTGGAGGATTAGCCTAGTGAGCCATGGCACTGGCTATTGCTCATTCTATAAGTAGAACACCAGTCACACTGTATTGTCATTTCTCTTCTCCTATTTATCTCTTTGCCTAGATTTGCCACATGGATGAAATTTTTAAGATCACACTGTACTATGCAAGCATAAGCACCATGTGAACATTTACATGGATAGAGGCTGATACGTGCTTATCCCTGCTATATGCCAGTCACAGTCCATAGGCCATCTCAGTCCTTATAATCACCTTATGAAGAAGTATTGTTTGACCCGTTTCTCTGGAATTACTGGATCAACAAGTGGGAACACCCATATGTATGATTTGTATTTTACCCACATTGTTCCAGAATGCTTGATGCCTATCTAGATAGAATTGGCCCAGGTTATGGTGCTGCCAGCAATGTGTGAGGACAGGACACCTTTTTCACCATATTCCTGCAGAATTGTTTTGTAGACAATTGTTTATGTTTATTTTATACTGACCTAGAAACTAGAGGTGTGCAGGTTGGAAGGAGAGTTTGAGGCTGCTATGATGGTCAAGGCCTAAGTGGTGAAAAGATCCTGGATTCCAGTGATGACGAATTTATCAAATTCAAATTCATCACCCAGTGTTTGCTAAACACCTACTACAAGGGCACTTCAAAAAATTTGTGGAAAATGGAATTAAAAGATGTTTATTTGGGTGCAAAAAACTTTTGGAATACGTGTGTAGTTTTCTTCATAGTATGCATTGTCCATGAAGTTTTGGAAGACTCCTCTGTGCATGGTTATCAATTTTTTCTACCAAAATAAATGGAATCTTTTATTCACCACAAACTTTTTGAAGTACCCTCATATGTGTCTGGCACTACACTAAACTGATTAGTACCCGATTTAATCCTCTCAGTATCTCTGGTAGAGAATGAATTAGTGGTCTTGATGATATAGCTGTGGAAGCTGAGACTTGGGAAATATATGACATGCCCAAGGCACGTGAAGTTGCACAGCTTGGGTCAAACCAACTTTCTGAGTGGACCCGCTGCCAGAAGAATTACTGAGAAAAGTTGTTAATGATAAATAAGAATTGAGAGCAAGGAAGGTAGCCAATATTAAGGTACAGTGCTAGGTAACTCCAGTATTGCGTGCCTGATCCTTAGTGGTATGCTGTTTGGCTAACCATCCGACATGCTGTTTTCCAGGGGATGCTGACAGTTTCAGCAAAGTGCGGCCTCCAGGAGAAAAGCCCACCATCATTCGTCCCCCAGTGAGGCCCCCAGACCCTCCCTGCCGGGCAGCTACTCCCCAAAAGCCAGAAACAAAGCCAGATGTGGTGGCTGGCAACGCAGGGGAAATCCCATCATCTGTGTAAGTAGTATTATTCCCAAGTCTTGACCTAATACCTGTCTTGGGCCACCAGGAATGCTTTGGGGATCAACATATGTGGCTGTGCAGTATGTTGTGTATAGCCCTGGGCTGTCATTGAGTTCACAGCCTAGGGGAATGTCATAGGGCCAGCCTTGTTTGGGATGTTACCCTCAACACTGAAGGCCAAGAGAGTTCCCTAAAGCTGAAGACTTTGGACTTCATTGCCTGCTAGGCGAGCCATTTTTCTTACCTGCCCTGAACTCTGTAGGCTGATAAAATTACCTTCTGTTTTTAGCTCCCTTGGCTTGGGAATATTTTATTTTTCTTATTTCTTGTTGCTGCTACTGATTTTAGAAGCAATTTAATGAACAGAGTTGTTCATTGTGCTTGTACTTGAGGCATTTTTTTAGGTAAGTAAAAGGTAGGACTTTTAAAAATCTTCCAAAATTACTCAGATTTTCTACAGAGACTATTTTGTGGTAGGAGCCAATCTGACATCCAGCAGGCCTTCTTGAGGCTGGGCTATAAGCCAAGGACCTAGGAAACGAATAGCTACCTTGGGACCACCACAGCTCTCAGGGATCAGCCTGGCTTGGGCACAACTAGGCCAAGAGGCCTCTTGTCAGCCAGTGATTGACAACTCTCAGTATATTGCCTCCTGCTATCCCTTCCTCTTTGGTCTAATGTTTTCCATAACTGTAGAATCAGGGAAAGAAGAAGAACAATGCTTGCACAGCTTTGACTAATTAGCTAAGTGTGTTTACCAAATGCCAAAAATTATACTTTGAGACCAAGAACTGGTTTCACTTATCCCTCTGCCCCCTCCCACCAAGGAAAGCCTGAATGAATAACATGCTTAGGCCATTCTGAACCAGCAGGGAACAAGGGTGTTACCTCTGACCTTTGGGGTGCCTGTAGGCTCTGAGCCATTTCAAAATCTGGTGTTTGTGTTTCTCCTGAGTCCTGTGTCCTTTGCTGGCAAAGACAGGGCCTAATATTGGTGGCCCATCTGGTTCAGAGTCCTCTGCCTTTTCTGTTGGCCTTTAGTTCTCACATGTAATCCAAAGTAACTCACAGGTGATTGGCTTCTCTTTATAGGGTGGCTTCCAGGACCAGGTTCTTTGAAACGGCTTCCCGGAAAACAGGAAGGTAAGAGACTCAGGTGACAGAAAAGCCAATTCACTTATTACCAATGCATCATGAGCATCATTCTCTTATTCTTTTTCTGTTTCTCTGTAGCTATGTCCCTGTCTCTCTGCCATTTTTTCCCTACATCACCTTGTCTATTTCTTTGTCTCACCTGTGTCTCTGTCTCCTCACACTTTCTTTCTTTGTCATTCTCAGTTACTTCCTGTCTCTTTGGTTTCTTTGTATGTGTCTCTGTTTTTCTCTGTGTCCCTCTTTCTGTCTATGTCTCCCTGTCTCTCCTTTTGTTCATTTATCACTCTGCCCCTCTTTCTCTGTCTCTCACAAACATGCACATACACACTCAAAACCATGTGTACACACACACACAAATACTTGCACACACCCCCTAAGCTGTATTGCAAAAACTGTAACCCAATGTAGCTCTTGTTTTTGTTGTTAGTTTATTTATATATACCCCATTCTAAAATGGCAGCAGATAGGGATATGTACAATATAACACTCTGATGTAAACAGCCTTAGAATAAGCGTGGCTCTGATTTCACAGGTAAGCATTTGACTTAGGCAGTGGTTCTAAAACTGGTGGCACATCTAAATCACCTGGAAAATTTGGAGAAAAAAACCACCTTCCTGACTCCTACTCTAGACCGACAAAAAACAGAAGCTCTAGGAAAATGGCCTGGGAATCTTGGTTTTTGTTCAATTCTTCTTTGTCAACTTGAGATAAAAAAACAACAAACAAACAAAAAAGAGTATGTTGGGGAGGAGGAGTAGAGCAAGAAAGCACACACAAATGTAATATTTTTCATAAAGACCCACCCATGAGGACTAATTCCTGGTGGGCCTGCTGCTTCTCTAGGGTAAGTCATTTGAAAAATAAATGCCAAGGAAATGGAATGCAGTTAACTGGAATGAATGAAATGAACCAGACATGTGTAAAGGGAAGATTTTTAGAGGTGGTGATGATATCTGAACTGAGGCTTGAAAGAGGAGTGGACCAACACAGAAAAATGTGAGAGGATTGATCCTTGAACAGAGAACCAAGGCACAGAGAAGGGAATATGAAGAAGGCATGAACAAAGTCTGATAGAACCTTTAAGGCAGGCAGACTCCCACTAGAGAAGCAATAGCTGAAGTGATTGATGAGCACATGGAAACAACTAGTAACTACTACCAGGGAACTAGGTCTTGTCAGCCATTGCTCAGGAAAGCTTTCGTCCAACCATAGCTTAAGGGATCTATAGCCAACATAGGCACTTCAGTCAAGTACCAGCCTACCTATTCTATGTCTGGGCTTCTAGAACCTGGATTTAACCCTGTTCTTTATCCTCTGATTCCATCTCGGCAAGAGTGTAGATAAGACCAATATGATTATACCTGCCCTCCAGTACGTTGTGAACAGCCATCCTAGGTACCTACAGGTTCATCCCACTCAACATCTACATGAGGAAAACATCCCTTGCATCTGGACCTCTACTTGTAACTACTATTTGCATCAGTGCATCCCCATGGTGGCTGCTGATCAAAATCAATGAACTAATCACACAGCCAGTCCCGTGTGTGATCATTGTTGTCAAGCTGTTCTCTCATCTCTAAGGAAAAGGATCATGTTTAACCTTGTCCTACAACTCTTTGCTTCCCATGTGTATACATGACATTCGGTTCCCTTCCACATTAGTGTTTAAAAAATAACTCTAAGAAAATGAATAGTGGTTTGTTAAGAAGAGAAGGGAAGGGAGGCCACTTCAAGGAGGCAGGGAAGCTTAGGCAAGATGGGTTCAGAAGTAGTTAGTGTTCCATTTTGGCTAGAATGTGAGAGTGAGGTGGAGGGGGGCTTAGCTTAAAGTAAAGCCAGCAAAATGGTTTGGAGCCAGATCAAGATGGCCTTGTATGACATACTCTTTGGTCTTTATTCTATAGACTGTTGGTGATGGGGGGGGGCGGTCATGGAAGATTTTTAAGCATCATAATTCACATTCTGAGCTGGGTTATAAAAAGATTACTCCTTTGACAGCAGGGAGAAAAGATGGCAGAATAAAGACTGGCAGCAAGGAGGCCCACTAGGAGACTTATCATCATGGCAAAAGTTCATGAAGCCCTGGCGTATGGTGTTGCCAGTGGGAACATAATAGGCTCATGAAAAGCTTGCTGACTTTTCAAATATGGGATGTTGGAGAAGGACTGAGAGAGAAGAGTCTGACTTGAGCAATGAAAGTAGATGCTACAGTAATCAACCAGGGAATATGCTCTTTGAGAAAGTTACTATGCTTGATTTTTAGACAGTGACTTTGAAGACAATATGGGATATCCAGTTAGAGATACCCAGTGTATAACTGGGACTTAGGCTACTGTCTAGGGCTTGAGTTAGTAGTGGAATAGTTGAATGCAGCCACTGTATAACTCCATGTAGGGGGTAGCATTCACATATACTATAATATGAATACTAGCTCTTTGTATGGAGGTCCCCAGTGTTTGGTGATAGAGAAAAGATCATTCAGGGAGCAGGCATAGACTGAAGGCGAGAGAAAAACAGAAGGCTGAGGGCATAGCCCTGGGGACCAGATGTTGTATGGGGTGTGCTGGCCACACTGTAGGGGGCTTTTTTAAATTAATCATTTGAGAGGTAGAGTTGCAATCAGAGAGAAAGGTCTTCCATCCTCAGGTTCACTTACTAGATAGCTAAAGTGGCCAGAGCTTAGCCAATCTGAAATCAGAAGCCAGGAACCTCTTATGGGTCTCTCACATGGGTACAGGAGCCCAAGGACTTGGGCCATCTTCTACTGCTTTCCAGGCCATAGCAGAGCGCTGGGTTGGAAGAGGAGCAGTTGGGACATGAACTGGCACCCAAATGGGATGCCTGAACTGCAGGTGGAGGCTTGTTCCAGTCAGCCACAGCGCTGGCCCTGGAGGGTCTTTATTCTCTGATTGTCTCTTCTCTCTGACTCTCCTCATATAAGATTAATGTAGAACTTATGTAAGCACATTAAGAAGTTGAGCAAAGCTAACCTAAGGCAAAGGAAAATTCATTTTTCATATATTACTTACCCTGCCTCCTTACCCTGCTACTAGAGAAAAATCACAGAATGAAGTCTGTAGTCTTGGGCCATTTCCCTGGGCTGTCTTAGCCTCCTATAGTCTGGTACTCAAAGGATTGTTCTGGCATCTGAAAGATGTCTTTGTGTCTGGGAGACTGAGCGCTCTAAACTTGCCAGGTAAGTAGCCCGACCTTTAAGCATGTTTTGAAATATCTGGACAGGGTCATTTTGCCATTTTTCAGGTGGTCTATTGGGCACTGGCCTGGAAGGGTCCCCTATTCCTTTGCTTTGCCTCTGCAGTCCTGATTTCTAGAGTTTTAATGACATTTTCTTCTTCCTTTACAGTTCGCAAGGCAGAGTTCCTGGAGATGAGAGTTGAGGCCACGGGTATGTCATCTCTACCCTAATTACAAAACCTTGTTCTATATAAGCCTTCTTTATGAGATCTGAGTTGTTGAGGGCTAGAAACCCAGCTAGGTCCAGAGGAAGGGAACTTACCTCCATGCTTCAGTTCATTTCCGTTGTAATGCATGACCTTTAAAAGTAGTGCCTTTTGATTCTGAGGTTTTGTGTGATTTTAAATCAGTTTTCTCTTTTCTTTTCTAAACAAACTATAGTGTAGTTTTACAGATTCCTTAAATTGAATTCATTAAGAATCATAAGCTATGACATTTGGGGCAAGTACATTTCCTTCTTTGAGATTCAGTTTCTCAGTCTTAGAAGGTTGGAACCTTCTAACTCTGAATCATTTGGTTCTTTTTATTTATTTATTGAATCTATTTATTATTTATCTATCTACTTATTTATTGAAAGAATCACAGAGATGCAGAGAGGGAAAGATTGAGAGAGAGAGAGAGAGACAGACAGACAGACAGACAGACAGAAGAGATCTTCCATCTGCTGGTTTACTCCCCAGATGGCCATGAGGGTCAGAGCTCGGCCAGGCCAAAGCCAGGAGCCAGGAGCTTCTTTCACACCTCCCTCATGGGTGGCAGGGGTGCAAGCCCTGGGCCATCTTCTACTGCATTTCCAGGCAATTAGTAAGGAGCTGCATCAGAAGTGGAACAACTGGGACATGAACTGGCACCCATATGGGATGCTCGTGTCACAGGTGGCAGCTTTACCTACTATACCGCAACATGAGTCCCTTATTTGGTTCTATAAAGAAATCATAACCTCCTTTTTGGTATAAAAGGGGAATCTGTAGAGGGATTTCATTTCTTTAGATCAAATTGCTATTTCAGTATTACCCACCTGAACCTTCATCTTTAGTCACTTCTATTAGTCTAATGCAAAGCCCTTTCACATCCATTATCTCAGTTGATGTATATAACATGCCAAAAGTATGGAGGATAATACAAGTATGTGTTCTGCTTCAGTAAACGAAGGAGCTGAGGTTCTGATGGGGGAGAAGTGACATGTTTAAGGTCATGGGAGACTCAGAAGTCAGGGAGATTCCTTTCTCTACATAGAAGTTCTGATTGAATTGATTGTCAGGTTTCTGGTATGACCCAAAGCAGTGTAGACATCAAGTATCTGGAGCTCAGCTCTCCATGTGTTCCCTAGCTTTCTATTCTTCTCCTGTCATTGGCAATCCACAGAGATCCATGTGTAGATAAAATTCTCTTGATCAACCCCCAAGGAGGTGCAATCCCAGTAAAAGGAAGTTTGGGGTTATTGGAGAACCACAGAGACAATGGGCATGCTGCACAGGGGTTAAGGTCAGAAGTTCTACTATCAGGCTTCTGTTATCTCAGGTAGACATTTTGGGAGTTGGAGTTGAGGATGGAGGCGCAAAATCTTCGGCCCTTGTTATAACACCATCTCGGGCATCTTCCATGATATCTGATTTGTATGGGCCTTTTCCCAGCCAGCCTCTGTTGCACAGAAGATTGGCTACAAGTTGTAGGCTTTTGGCTACCTCATATACCAAGACAGGCCCACTACTCAGTGGCTCTTCAGTTCTTGGCTAGTCCTAGCTAATTCTCTCCTTTCTTCTTTCTCTTTCAGGTTGTAAAGAGCCATGGCCTCAGGGGACCTTTCCAGGCTCTGAAAGGGTCTTCTTCAAACCCTGGTGTGCTGTCATTTTGTGCTGAAGAGCAGCTCCTTCCTGGCCCTGCACCGTCAGGCTCTGGGAAGCCACGGATAAGGGGCACATGTCCTAGACATGTGTTTATTTCTCCTCTGTGTTCTGTCTTCATCCCCTCAGAAGGTCTATCTTGAGCTCCTGCAACACTGTGAATGGCTGCACTCCCTCAAGCCAGACTCTGCTGAAACCAAGATGGCCACTGACCTGAGTCGAAGAGAGGAGCCCAGTTTTCAATTCCTGTCTGAACTTCCTGCTTCTTTAAAAGGCCATCAAACGCTGGGCTAAAGACCAGTCTCAGGGGTCTTATTGTGAACTAAAGGCCACTTAAGTTATCGCCATTGCTTATCTTGGTTGGAGGGGAGTCGGAATGTTTGCCGAATATTGGAGAATCTTAACATGTCCCTTACTAAGGATATGGACAGTGGTGCCAATTTGGCACTCTGGTACTGCAATATGTTGTAAAGAGCCTCTGTGCTCCTGTGGGGCCAGACAGCATGGGTGATGCCTCTGCAACTCCCCCTGTGGACTTAGGAAGGTAGCCTTCCTGCTCTTGTGTACAGCCGCTTAGGACAAATCTGCAAAGCATGATTTGCATGTCACAGCATAGGTCCATCTGGATTAGTGTTTCTCCTGTTCTCACCTAACAGGTTCCTTTCCAAGCAATCAAGAAAAAAAAAAATCAAAAAACTGGAAACATTTCTTTAAAAAATGAAGACACTGTTTGTCCTGTAAGAATTCCATTCTTGGGCCAAAGTGCTAGGGAAAATTGCTAAGATGGCTTGAGGCCAAGAAGCTGTCACTGCTGCTTCATTTTTGCCTTCTGCAGATAAGCTCTTTCATCTCCCAAAAGGAGCCCTTCTTCACCCAGTGTCCATGGATTCAGGGTCTCAATAATGCCCCTATGTTGGTATGTAGAATTCCCTGACAATACGCCTTTTCTAGGGAGATGGTCAATAATGTTCTAGTGAGTTTCAAATGGGCTTGTGACCCAATAAGGCTTAAGAACCGTAGCCCTTGAAATAAAAGACTCTTTTTACAACCCATGAATTATTGGATTGGAAGGACCTTACAAAATAATTTAGTTTATCTACTTTACAGTCAGAGAAACTGAACGACCACACCAAAACAAGGTCCCTAGTCATTGGACTCCTATACCATGTTCTTTCCATTCCAGCACACTAATCTAGCAAGGGGCTGTATGGTCAGGAGCCTTAGTGGCCATCATTCCTGGGAGTTTGGCTTTTACCTTCTTTCTTGAGTGCCACATAAGTGGAAAATTCAGGCATAAGCCCCTAATCCCCTTCATTTACCACCTCACTCATTGGAAAGAAAAATAAAACAACATTGGTGTGGTGGGGAAGAAATCTGAGGAGTAGACATTTCTAATTGCTGCTTGGAAAAAGGAAGCTGCCAGAAGCAGTGTCAGGCCATGTATTCCCACACAGATGACTGGGAGTCGTAGCCTGTCTTTAGGGTCTGCGTAATGAAAATATTGAACAGTATGAGAGAACAGTCTTTCCTACTTGCATGCTTATAGTAACATCCTAATAGGGCATTGACTGTAGTACTGAGAAATAGTAATATGGAGAGAAAGAGAAAGAATGATGAGATCACACACATATGCCCAAACCAAGTCTGAGATACCTTAGTAACTGAAAGGCAATAGTTGCTTCCAAGATGGAACTCCAAACATTGTTTATTGATGAGTTAGGAACCTATCAGCCAAATATATTGAGAGCCTTTGTGTAAACAATTGAATGGAAACTTTATGCAATTCTAAATCAAGATGTGCCCAGGTGGCCACATTGAATTCTCTCCATTTTATCCAGTCTCAAAGGCTGAGTTGCTAAGAAACCAGGAGCAAAAGAGCCAAGTGGCCATCATTCCAGCTGCTGCTATCCCCAAAGGGAGTCTCTGTGAGTTCTTGTTGAGCTCTGATCTCAGAGCTGTGGCCTTCTTGCTCTGTCCTGTTGGATGTATAACTAAAGCAGGTAGGTATGCAGAATTTCACCATAGGAGCAGTGGCCAGTGGGGCTCGGTACCTTTGAAGATGATAGAGGCATGGTTTCCCTGTAGGTTCCTTGAGAGAAAATACCATAATCACTACTACAAAAATCCGAAGTTTATTTGGAGCCAGAGAAAGCCACTGCAATCCGAGTGGAGGAGTTGTCCTAGAAACATAACCATGAGATTGATGAGTGTTGCTTGGGACACGGGTTAAGAACCTAGCCTGGGGAGTGGGGACCACCACCCTGGAGGGGGTCCCCCAGAGCTCTGTCTGTGTTGGGTTGTACAGGAAGAACGCAAGAGTGAAACATTGTTTGACATTCTGCTTTAATGAACAAAATCCTCTGGAGAGGCATGGTGCTGTGGAATGAGACTGGCTGGCCTAGACTTAGTGGATACATAGTCATTCAGAAAAGGCTATGGAAGATGGTGATAACTGGAGAATGGCAACTCTAGGAAATTATTGGCATGTCTTGGCCAGCAGGTGAGAGAAACTGGCAACTGGTAAACTGTAAGTCCTGATTTGTCAATGCTAGCAAAAGAATGCACATTTATTAAGCACCTACTAAGAACTAGGTGCTTCCTATGCATCATTTCATATTTTGCCTCACAACAGCAATCACACAAGTAATTTTGCAAATAAATTATGGCCTGGAGGGCTAAAGTAGCTATCTCAAGGGCACATAGAAAGTAAATTCCAGAACTTTGATTTGAATATGACTGTGTTTCCCATGCTGTTCTCTTTTTGCCACACTGAGGCAGGTGTTTGAACACAATCCACATTACAGGGTGCTGGTATGGATGTTGCCTCTGGCCTACCTGACAAAACATTAAAAATCAGGCATTTGAAGAAGTGAGGGAAAGCAAGTCTAGTTTACAAGAGAATGAAAATTAGGCTGAAAGATATTTCCAAATTGGGTTTTCTCATCACCTTCAGCTATACATTTGGTAATGTCTCTAAAAACCTTGTAAAGGATTTGTGTTTCAGTTGGTGATTGTTAGGTCAATGACAGCCGTTTTACAAAGGGAGAAATGGCCTTTGTGTATAACTCTATTTCACCAAGGCTGTCGCATGGACAATTTCCCCGCAAGAGACTAACGACATCCACACATGCAGTTTGAGAAGCAGGAAAGGTCTCAGTGCCTCTGCGGCAACTTATGCCTTGAGGTCAGTTTGCTACAGTTTTTTCTGTGGTGATAGCAAAAGTCAAAACATGGGTTAGAAAAAGAAATATTTAAATTTTTTTGAAGTTTTGTTTTTGAAAGAGGTGTGTGTGTATGTGTGTGTGTGTGTGTGTGTTTGGGTATACAAGCACAGATGGACAAAACTAAGCAATCCAATTTTAGTAATACAATAGTGTCCTATAGAGTATTTGTAAAATAATTGGCTATTGCAGAAAAGTATTATTCCCTTTTCAAGAGGTTCCTTGATTCTGTAAACTCTAGAACAAGTAAAGCAGTAGAAGCAAAAGTAGTTCTGTGACTAGAAAAAATTCATTTTGAGAAAATGTTGACCAATTATACTGCTTTTAAAGTAGCTGCACATAAGTGGCCTTGACACATTGCAAGCCCAGAAAAACTTCAGAAACAATAACAAAAAGTTGCAGAGAGAGGCAAGATACCTTGCAGAGCTGTTTCCAATGAAGAAAAGCCTTTATTTTTAGTGGGGGATATGAAGCTCTTGATGCCACGAACAGTGATAGAGGGCTAGAAAAGACTGCTTCTTTGATACACACATATGCAATGTCAGAAAAAAAGAATAAGATCCTAGAGCCCATTTATGTGACTTTTAATAAAATATGCAGATTGTCTAGTATAATGGCCTCTGTTTGCAGTTTTGTCATGGAAACAATCTTTGAGGGTTTGATGTTGCAGCCACTGCCTATCACTCATGTTAGCTTTCTTCTACATATCTAAAGAAACCTAGGTACCGAATTCTTTTGTACCCAGTATTCCTGAACTATAGTCTACTCTGCACGTGGCATCATCATTCCCTCAGGCCTCACAACATCCCTGCATGACAGGTGACAGCCTTTTCTTACACATAAAGGCACTTGAGCCTCAACGAGACAAGAAATGATTTGTGCAACACAACTAGGTGTTAAAAATCCAGGCCTGGAAGCTCAAGGAGCCTTTCTGTTTCTAATCCACCAACAGTAAATAAAAGGAGTCCCAAAGGTAAGTGGAAAAGAAGCTTAGAAGTAGGGCTGCTGGAAACTTCTGGAAGTCTTGCTATTCAAAATGTGGTCCACCATCAGCCTCAGAGTCAGCAGTACCTGCGAGCTTGTTAGAGGTATAGGTTCTCCAGACCCACTCCAGACATCTGGTATCAGAATCTATGTTGTAACAAGATCTCCAAGAGGTTCCTATGCACACTAAAGTTTTAGAAGCACTGATACATAGCATTGGAGCTACAAATAAGGTTGAAGAGGTAGCCCTTTTGGTGAGACAAGGATCAAACTATGGTGGCT